>NW_009215049.1:0-13466 GCF_000690835.1 Fulmarus glacialis
TTTGTTGTTGTTGTTGTTTTGGTTTTTTTAAATTTTTACATTTACATGTCTGAAACAGTAACAATCAAGGCATGGTTTTTCATCCTTTACAAATTATGTAGTCAAGCAAGATCAAAGACAGAATATGATCCTCCCTTTGAAGAAAAAGGGCTAATATTATTTTAAACATAAATAATAGTTATCAAAATGTATATTAGAAGGTAGGAAACAATTCAAATTGTCAAGGATACAATGTTGTATTGGTCTGTCGAAAAAAGAAAAAAAACTTGGTTTTGTTTATTATAAACCCAAGCTTATAGTCCTGAAAATGAAAGTAATTTTCCATGTTTTTATGTGTCTAATTTCTTGCAAGTAGCCATTTTTACGTGTGGCAGTTGGCACACAAAAATAGGTATTTTCAATTGTTGTAGTTGTAGGCTCCTAAAGCTATGCCTGTGATAGATCAAACCTGTACATCAGCTGGCCCGCAGAAGGTACTACACTTTCCTGTAGGAAGGCCTGCTCTTGTCACTGGCATTGGCATTGAGGGCATTGTAGGGATTCTTATTTATGTCTACTTAGGCCCCCGCACATTTGCATTTTAGGATGCAGTAGTCTACATTAGGTTGGGCACATGCTGTGGGAGAGGAAGGGGGGGTTGCTTCATGTCTGGGCTACTGACTTTTTACTGCCCTCCACATTTCCAGTGTTTGCCAATGGCTAATTAGCAGCCTTTGGCATTCATTCTACAAAAGTTTCCCCAACTCCCAAACAGATTATTCCTGATGAGGGTATGAATTATCGACACGTAGGAGGCTTGGCAGGAAGTCATTGTAGCTGCTATTGCTGAATTTAGGAGCATGTATACCCTTAAGCCTTGCTCTAGAATGACATTCAGTGACCTCCATCATGGAGAGGCTGTGATTTTGGGAGACTCTGAATGTAAATGGAAAGTGGCCTTTCCCATTTCTTACCTGAGGAAACGGTTAACATTTCTTAATTTATGGGTATTATCAAGCTTTGCTCCCAAGTATTAAGGTATTGTTGCATTCTCAAGTCAAAGGGAAAAAACTCATACTTTTTCAAAGCAACTAAGGAAGAACAGTTGCAACAGCAGAGCACAGCATTTTAGTTAAAGAGCATTTTATTTTCTTTAGTGCTAAGAATGTGCCTGTCAACGGTGATACATGCAAATTTTAAAGTAGGTGTCAATGATACATTCGCAAATTTGTACATAGATTCCCCCCCTCCCCCCCCAATATAGAGCATTTTAATGTGGTGTGTTTTCCTCTTTATAAAAATGTCTTTGTGGTGTCATCCAGATCTTACACTTGCAATTCCTGGAAGTATATCTAGCAGTAAAAAATTATTTAGGATTAAAAAGTAATGGATGGTACCAGGAATGCTCCCCAGCCACTAGATGAGGAATGAACATTTACACATTTTACAGATTCGCTGCACCTGCAAGATTTCATCATCTGTGCCTAAATCACCAGGAATAGTAGAAATACTGGAATTAGATGTGTAGTGGTATATGAAAGCATTAAGGAATGCATACTATGCTCAGATAGTACTCCTTAATAAAGAGGAACCACTCACTAATCCAAGAAACATGACTACAGAGCAGCAGCAGGCTGACCCGCAGCAGACAGACAATCGGGTTTATCAGCAAAGCCAGCAGTAGAGCCAGAAAAGGAAAGCTGACATCCAGATGCCGGTGATACAGGCATCCTACCCAGACTTGGGCATATGGGTCCTGCATCTGTCAGTGTTACACCAGCAGTTGGCTCCCAACCTTGAGCAGATTCTGTATTCCCAATGAGTTAGAGATCCCAGCCAGCACAGTCACTGAATGGATAAGCCAAGTCTTCTGAAGCAGTGCTGTTATGTTTGAAAGGCCAATTTAGGTCAAAAGATGTCCTGTGAGATTGTATGAGGGCTCTTTCCATTCATGGCAAGATTGTGATGCATAAGGTTTTTTCTGCTTATGCAGGCATATAAAAAGCAGTGACACAGTGAGGAAATTACAGCATTTTTTAAATGCCAAAAGAAAAAGAATCCATCTGAAATGTCTGGAACTTACAAGTGTTTTTTCTCATGTGGAAAAGAAACTTCGTTAATATTTAATTATTCATTCTCCTGGGAGAATTGGTGTGGGTTTCTAAGTCAGCCTTGATCTCCAGAAACCCTGAAATAACTTCTCTTTAATAAAGAAGTTCTCTTCCTATACTGTTCCAGTTTCAAAACCAAATCCATTGTGTAGAGCAATCTCAGAGTGAGAAAATCCTGACAGACACGAGGGCTTCTGCCTCCCCTCTTCCCCAATATTTTCTCCTTCAGCAAAGTTCTTGATCCAATACTACTTTTCACTTGTATAAGCTAATGGGAGGGCTGTCTTTCAAAGAGTTTGAAACAGGCGTATTCATTTAAGAGTGAACGCTTGACACCAAGAAACATCAAGGACACTCTAGGACTGAGAAACTCAGCACACTGGCCTCCTTTCCAGGATGAAGTTGTAAAAGAACTTGGAAAGGAAGCTTAAACCATCTTCTTCAATTGCCTGTAATCTCTTTCAGAGGTAGCTGTATCCATCAGTAGAGCATTTACTTCTTGCCAGACTGAGATCCTTAAACTAAATTCACTGTAAGCACTACGTGGTCAAAATGCCAGAGCTGAATTTACCCTTGAATAGACTAGACAGATATTTCTTCACAGAGAGAGGTGTGGACTGTGAACACGAACACATGCTACTTTTATCAGCTCTCCCCCACAGCTTTGCTTGTATGTTTTTATTTTGAAAACTTCTGGTCAACTCTTTTTAATACAGAATTTGTATGGTATATAGCGACTATTGGGGGCTGATCTTATAAGTCTGGAGGGCTGTAGAAGTCTCCTCTGTTCTAAAAGACAGTGGTACTGGAAGGATTACCAGCAGCGCAGCATGTACATAGCTCTTTAAATGAAAAATGGCAATCCTTTAAAATAAGTAGCCAATAATTATTAATTCATTTAGCTAGTACTATAAAAATGTTAGTAATTTGGTACTAATATGGCTTAACATGCTTCTACCTTGGGGATTTAATTGTATTTTAGCAATTATGTACTTTTATTTTAAAGTGTTTTTAATAACAACAACAATAATACTTCTCTTAAAAGGTGTGATTTTATGAAGTGTGTTTTTAATTTTAACCAGTGCTTATATTGATTGACAGCAGGGAGGTTTTGGTTTTGTTTTAAAAGGGAAATGTTAAAAAAAAAAAAAAATCAGCAATATAAGAGGAAGAGAAGGTACAATGCCCATCTTTTACTATTTTAGCCCACTAAGACACAGGTTAAGTTATGTCTTTATAAACCTCTCTTGAGATAAAAAAGAACGTAAAATTAAAAATAGAAACAAAAACGTCCTCTGCTCAGTTTGCCTTTTCTGTACAATAATAGAGTTCCTTTGTATTTCGTTTGTCATTAATATATCTAGTATTTTGAATATTAGTTATTTGATTGTCCTGCTGTGATTTGTGATATACAATTTTAGAGATGTCGCAGGTGTCTGTCACCATAATCTTATTTCTTATAAAGCATTTTATGCATTACATAAGGAATAAACACTTCATATTAGAAAAAAGGAAAATAAAACCGTGGAGGTAATTCCCCAGAAAATCTCTCGTTGGAAAGTATTGAAACCTTTAAAAAATGTTCTGCATTATTATTTTGCTGGTTGTGCTGTTTCATTAAACTAATCATTCCTGATTTTTCTTACTGCAGACGAATTGTATCTTTTCTGGCAGAAACACTTCATTTAAACCAAACCACCTATGTGATGTCTGGGGCATGCAGAAGGCTAACTTTAGAAATAGAAGGCATTTCACAACTATGAAATAAACCTTATGTTGTGAATTACCCATTAGAGTAAGTTTTCTCTCTTTCGTGTCTATGGCAGAAGCATAGAAATTAACCCTAATTGTCTAGAACTAGATTTTGTGAGTGTCCGCCACATATTAGCACATCAAAAGAGCTCAAACTAACATGAATTTTGTGAGAATAATTTAAGGGGAGGGGAATATTTTTTCCTGATTAATGTAGCAGCCAATGTATTGATAAATTACTATTTTCATTAAAATTTTAAGTTATGTTATTTAATGATTATTCAAGTACTCTGTTTTATTCATTTTAACAGATGTATTCTACAGGCATCCCAAGGAAAGGCAGGCCTGAATGCCTGTGTGTTTCACTCTGTCCTGTCAGGCTGAAGGTTCAGATGTGAATCTTCTTGGTCGCTGTTCAGAATGGGAACATTAACAGAAAGCTAGTAGTGAACAACAATGCAGACTGTATTAATAGTAGATTAAAAGAACTGGCAGGAATACAGAAATTTCTATTTGGCCATCCTGTCCACAGGAAAAAAGATATGGCTGTGGAATTCAGCAGTCATTGAAGATGGCTACGTAAATATATAAGCATTCCTTTATAACCAAAATTGTAGGTTTGTGATCCATTTGTGTGACCTCCTCAGCACCATTCATACTACAAAAGATCCTGAAGTGTAATAATAAGTAAGCCATGTGGCAATGTTCTGATTTTGCTCTCCTTTTCCCTAAATACTGTGTATTTTGAAATATTGCTGCAGAGCTAAACCTTTAGGTCACATGTGATAAATTTCTAGCTAATCATCTGAAGTCAAATTCCTCCATGAACTTTATGCTGCAGGAGCCACAGTATGTAGTTAATGGTATTTTAAAAATTCAGTTCAAATAAAAGATGAGAACACCTAGCACAGTAAATTAATGTAGTGTGGAAAACACTGAATACACAGATTTTCTACAAATAACTGCTGTTTTTACAATACAATGCAAAGACCAAAATCTTGTAGCAAACAAGACTAGCAGAACAGAAGTCAGAGTAACGGAGAAACAAACCCAGATGCATTTCTCTTTGAAATAAAAAAACCATAATGACTACAAAAGCCACAATGACAATTTAATCATTTTATTTCTGTTGTTCACATGAATGTAACTGAATTTTTACTCTGAAAGTGAGAACAGTTTCTCAGCTGCATAAGAGAGTGGAAAGGAGGAAATTCAGAGCATATTTTGAGACTTTTTCAGGATATAGAACTAACTGAATGTACAAAAATGCATTTCAGTGTTTAGCTTAAATTCCAGAAGTGCTACATTCTTTTTTCAAAACGCAGAAGTTCTCAAATATAAAAAAACGGAACCCCTCAACCCAAAGTTTGTGTCTTACAAGCTTTATTTTGCTAGAAATGTATAAGCTGGTGGAGGTCCTAAGACCTTGTAAATTATGACAGCATCTGAGTGGGTTTACTTCTCTAACTTTTAATGCTTTGTTAAGAAGCAAGAAATGTCCACTCTGTGGACATCACAAATGTAAATAATTCAGTCCTATGGCTCCTCTCACTCTTTTTTAAAACATGTTTAATCCAGTGGATACTCCTGATTTATACCACTGTTAATGAGCCAGAGCTGAAAACTTTGAACTCCTGAGAGCACATATTGTCTGTCTGGCCAATCAGTTATGATCAACTTGTTTGGAATTGTGTTCTGTGCTTCAGTTCAACGCTACACTTAAGTTTATGCCTAACTTAAAAGGTGCTTAAATGATTCTTTTAATAGGTGCATATAAGCAGAAACAAAAAGATTATGGTAAGAATGATTAAAGAAATAGTATCCAGGACTGAATGCCATGAGCTGCTGAGGGAAAATGACTGAATATATTCTGGTATTGTAAAAGCTTTTGCAGAAGAGTGTAGCTGCTTTCATTATAGGTAGAAAGATTTCCTCCTTCAAATGAAGTACCTCTTTTAAGAACAAGATTATTAATAGTTCCCTGTCAATATAACACAATCATTCATTAGGATTCGTTTATTTCAAGATAATTTCCTTGTTTTATTTTGCGCAAGCATATATTACCCTGATTTCTGCTTTCAAGAGAGTTATTTGCTGTTCAACTCTTTTTCTTCCTTTGCAGTTTTTGTTGATGTTGTACTTTGACTTCTGGTCATGTGACAATATTATGCAACCATTGAGCCATTTGAGATAGGACATTTTCTAATTACACCAGCTAAACACTTCTAGAGTTATTTGACTTGAAAAATACCTGCCTGTTGTAATCACCAGGGTTTTTTTTTATTATTGATAAAGAAGCAATATCAGTACTTAATGAGGTTGTTACTTACACAGCTTTCTGATATCATTCTCTTCATATTGCTTTCTTCAGATAGCTTTGCGAATCTAGAAAATATCTTAAGCAAAGAAAATTTCCTGAACAGTGGAATTATTTTGGGTCGTTTGGGTTTTTTCTTATTGATTTAATAATTTTTCCTGGTTTCTGTGATTTGAAACCTGGAATATTTCAACCTGGGGCACTGGAATAACAGTGCCGTTGAAAAACATGGTTTAAATGTTTAAGTTTGGTTACCATCTTTCTCAAAGAACTTTAGCTGGTCACATATTTCTTAGGTCACCAACCTACAAAAAGCCTGAAATACATTCTTAAGTCAGTAATCACTTGCTTTAAAGTCCTTTTCTGGAACGTAGCCTTACCTTTTAAAAGATAACTATGAAAAGAATGAAATCTGAAGTGTCCTATAATGTAGAATTTCCCCAGGAAATCAGTCATCTACTGAAAATATTGTGACTCCTAGTGTCAAGGGGAGAAGGAATATAATGTATTCATTGAGAACAATTGTGTCTATATTGCCTAGATTGTCAGGTCAAGATCTCTTGTAAGAACTTTACATTAATACTTGTTTTCTTCCAGTGGAGCTTCAGGGTTAAGTTCTGGGACCAAATACCACCACCGTTCTTCAAAATCATCTCTTAATCAAAAGTGGCTTGTGTCCTATTAAAAACTTTCTAAACATAATTTCTGAAAGTAATGTTTCATATAAATATTGGCAGCTTTCTCTCTGAGAAAGACACCTAGCCTGAGACTCCCTATTTCAGTTGAAACTATGAAACTTCTATAGTTCCATTGGTTTGTTGCCATGGTATTTTCCTTTATGTTACTGCCTGCAACCAAACTATGATGCATTGATGGATTATTTTAATTCAGACTGTCCATGGTGTAAATGATTCCTTTAGTAAAGGAAGGAATATTATTAAACACAACTTAATACTTTAGAAAGTCATTCTTCACAAAACATTTTAAAATATTTTTTTATATATTTTAGGATTTTTAAAAACCAGTATGTTTTCCTAGGGAAAAGGATATGTCTTTTTAACAACCCTGAGATATTTATCCACAGGACTTAAAATATTGTAAAAATATATTATGATACAGTGAATATAAACTTTAAGCCTCTTTTACAATGCTAGTAGTACAAAAAGTAATTCCTGTGGGTAAGAAAAGGTAAATCTCAATAAATCATAGTATTAAACTTGCAAAATAAAACAAATAAAAGGTTGGCAAAAGCTTTCTGGTGAAACGCATAGACCGAAGTTGTTCATATTTGGGAAGAGAATCACTGCTTGTTTTATAACAAGCAGTTACCAAGTTACTGTGTGTACAATTTTAGCAGTGGTTGCTAAAGGTTTCTTATATAGGAACACCTGTAGTTAGAATAATGTCAGTGCAGTTATTAGTTGTAACTGCCTGCTCTAGAAACTCAGATCTTTCCATGACCCAGAATCATTAACGTAAATCTGAATTACATGCATCTCTCTCCCACTGAAATATACAGCTACAGTCAAGTTATCCAGATTTGAACTGAGAGATAATTAACCTCTTCATTCAAACTAAAGAAAAAATTTTGTAATGTTGAACTGTATTGTTTATTTAGGTTGGCAGTGCCTTGACTCCAGTCAGATCTAGACTGACTTCTGTTGACATAAATACATTATATTCTATCAGCCATCCATTCGTGCTGAATTTAGGGTATCACAGTCACCTTTGCGAGCTGCTGAGAATAGATACTGACCAGCCATTCCTGAGGCTCAAAATCTGAACCTGTGGGACTTGAACTAAAAGACTCGGTTCTAGGAGCTGCAATCTTAATGCTTCTGTTGTCTGGTTACCAGGGTGAGAAAGCAAGCCATGCCGTATTACCTACTGAGAAGAAATTATGAGTGGGCTTTTAGAAACCATTCCACAATACTTTGTAAAAATGTGATGCCTTGCATTCATTACCAATTATGTGTTCAAGGGGGAAAATTGCAGTAGAAAGATACAATCCACAATGTCTGTTTAGTTTTCATGACCAAGGTTGGTAAGAATCACTTGTACTCTTTGAGGATAATTAAAATCAGTATGTGGGGGAAGGGGAGCTGAAGGGGAAGGGAAGAGTTTTCCACTAATTTTTTAGGCCAGGAGATTGGTTACATGGGACTAATTAGACATAACTTCTTTTTTTTTTCTGTGAACCAAGATCAGATATAATGATAGACCTTATCTCTCTGGATCATGAGCTTTTTCCATTTTTCCTTTTAAAACCTTGCTTTTTGGAATCCCATTGAGATTAGTCCAGTGTCCTTCTTTAACATCTGTGAAAGATCATTAAGAGCTAATAAAGATTTGAAAAATGTGATTGAGCTAATATGAGATGATCAGTGAGCTAGTTTGGGCTCATTCAGACACAATGGATGTGCAGGACAGTCCCAGAAACACAGCTGGCAGTTAAAGATTTTGTAAATATAGATTGGCTTATTTTGTTTGGCAGGAAAAACTACTGAGATTCTGAAGTACAAAACTGCTTTTTCACTCCATAGTGTTTGCCAGACCAGTTCCAGGGACATCATATGGGTGAGAAGTGTGAGACTTGTAGTGTTAGTGATATGCTCTCCAGTGAAAGAAACTAGAATTACATGCTGACAGCAATCTGGTCTAGGTGTGCTAATGAGGGCAAATGTTTCTGCTGTTCTCTCTCTCTCTCAATAACTGTCCTTATGGGCTTTGGAGAAAACTCTCGCTCTTATTTTGTGTTGTACACCTAGCTGCCTATTGTCTTCATAGTGCATCTGGTGTCGACCCTAATGCCTTTACCCAGAGGAAATCCTTCTCCAGTATTTCCTAGTGGGAGAAAAGACATCTTAAGCTTTGCCTCCCTGAATGGAGACAGTCTGCACATTTCATGTATCATCTTTCTGTACCTTTTTTTTTTCCTCAAAGAGGTCTCATGTTATT
Source organism: Fulmarus glacialis (assembly GCF_000690835.1). NCBI lineage: Eukaryota > Metazoa > Chordata > Aves > Procellariiformes > Procellariidae > Fulmarus > Fulmarus glacialis. The sequence goes on from NW_009215049.1 coordinate 9,118, forward strand.
TTATTAAAACCTGGGGAAAAGATTCTTACTAGTTTTGTCATGTTGGGCTTGAGCAGTAAAGATCATTTTCTGCTTTTTCTGGTTAATTAAACCAATACTGTCATTAACATTTGGGCCAGTTAGGTACCTATGATTATAGTTAATGAGATGTAGGCATGATAGTGTAAATGGAGCAACAGACTTATGGTGATTTACGTCACCTGCGATTCTGGCCTTTAAACTGTTTGTGACTTTTGTTAACCCGTTGGGGACATCAGGATGAGAAAGCTGAGTCCATTCCAACAGACTGTATTCTGCACACCATATTTTTTATAACAGTATTAGATGCATACTTTTCAATCTCAGTTTACAGATGTTTGTTTACTCATGTAACAGACTCAAATTGAGTTATTTTTGGGGATTGCAGCTGAATTATTGTGGATTAGACTGTTATACATGGCAAAAGAAGGGACCCTTTCCTGTGCAGTAATGTTGTTGGAGCCCTGAGGCTGTTGGCTCAGCTCATGATGTATTGTACTGCTAGTGTTTCGGCTCTCTCAGGGGATTGCTGGTCCTACTATAAGGTCAGGAGTTAACTACTTGTATTTTAGCAGTATACTGATATCAATACGGCTCCTATGGAAACCTTACTTGACGTCATTTTTGGATCTTTGCTTCTGTAGCCAAGCTTTAGTAAAAGTCAATAAGAACATTAGATTGTTGTCTGTATTATTACTTGCCACTTCCTGCCAGCAATCTACCAATTCATTAGCAGAGAGTTTTGGAAATCTCGCTTGATTATTTATGCAGTCAATAGCAAGGCTTGTCTGCATTCATAATTGTTTGATTTTATGGCCTCTTCTTTAAACAAACATTGTCTATGGTAATGCGATGCCCTGATGGATGGGAAAGGTTTTGTCTGTGAATATCATTTAGATAATTAAAAATGACAGATGAAATCGCCTGCTGTCTTGACCTGTACTTTGTTCCCTCAGTGATGCTGAAGAGATGCTGATTGCTGTCAATCAAAACCCATTGGAGGTTTGTAAATTCTGGCTGCTGTGAACTCTGACCTCCGGTGTTGATCTGAAATAGATAATAACCTTGAAATTCTATTAGAATTTAAAAACTGTTTCACCAAAGGGGCATACTATATATTTTTTTCTCTAGAATATGACTATTGAATGTCATTGTTTACTCCACACAATCTAGGAAAGAAAAGTAAACGTATTGTGTTTAACAAAACTTAATAGTACAAATCAGAACTAAAATCTTATAAAATAAAATCACCTCTCCCTGTTGTTTCTGCTTCAAGGCTGCAAATCCTCTTTAGAAAAAATTCCATTTCATACTGCATAATGGTGTCCAAATAATGTTTTGATTCTGTTTATTGATTCTAAAACTTATGATGTTGTCCTGACTTAATGACGTATTCTGGCTGTCCGTCTATCTCCTTTCCTCATTTCCTCTATGATTAATCTCTGAGACACTTTTTTTTTAAACAATAGTTCTTTTCTTAAGAACCAGTGGGAAAACCAGCAGCTAGAATATTTAAGATGCGGAAAGCCCAGGCAGAAATGCACAAAGTTCTGAACCGACAACTGCCTTGAAACCTGGGTCAAGAGATCAGGTTCATAAAGGGCAGTCATCATGAGAATTTTTTTTTTCATTACCTAGAAACTTCTGGGATAATAACAAGTGGTATTGTTTGTTTTGAGATTTGGGGTTGGGTTTGTTTTGGTTTTGATGGAATAAGGGGTTAAAAGCATATTGAGATTATATTTCGGTATAATCAGTGTTTTATTTTTAATTTTAAAATTACTGGGAATAGTAATTGCCAAACTTTGGCAAATTAAACACTCAGGTTTTACGCATTTGTCTTAATAAGAAACACCAAATAAATGTAGAATTAAGTACTTTAGGATTTAGTCATTTTTATTTTACAAGAAGACATTATAATTAGGAGACTCCAGCTAGTTCTTAAGTACATGTTCTTAATGGGATGGAAGTACTTTACTCAATTTGGTACAGTAAGAAAAGTGACTAAACATGATGTCTTAAAAAAGTAGTTGAAAAATTTGCTTTCTTCTTCTTTGGAATTTAATATGAAATTCCAGTAGGACTGGTTTAATAACTATGATTTTCCATAATAGTCTTAGATTAGTGCAGATAAAATAATTTAGCCATTTTCTCATAGGTGGAGCAAAAAAAATCACATCTAAACATTGTGTCCAGGATGAATTGTAAAGGACACAACTTGCACCCGCAAACCAATTTAGCAACAATTCTTTGTTTTCATTGGGCATATAATTTCTTCCCTGAACGGAAGCCAGTGAATATATGACCATTTTAATTTTCTGACTTACTTCCATGTGTTCAAAAAGGACAGGGGAAAGTCAGTGTCTATGTAAGTAAGAGACCAAATACTTCCAACTCAGCTGGAGTAGATGTGTTCTGCAAGCTTATCACATGTCTCTAATAAGGCAACTGAGTTCTGGTGCCTGACAACCCTTCTATGGTAGTTCCAGGCCTTTTTTAAAGCAAAGGCTGCGAGTCCAACCAACCTGGCAAATAGATTTCTTATCTGGACAATTGTGAACAACAATAGAAGTCTTGGGGGTTTTTTGGGTTTTTTTTCCCGCAACTTTCATTTTCTGAAGTCTTGAAGGTGTTGTTTTAATTAGTTACCTTTTTTTAAGCTCATGTGTAGAAGAGTCTCTTTTTAACTTTAAATGGATTGTTTGAATATGTTTATAGTTTTCTTTGTTAAAAATCTTAGTAGTATTATAGGATTAGTTGAAAATAAATTAAGAAAAACATGGAGAAGGTGAGATTGAGTGAATGGAAAATAGTTTATTTCAAAAAATCTCAAGCATTGTTGTACTCTGAATTTAGATACATTGAAAGTTAGGTTTGGATTTATTAGCGTACTCCTAGAAGAGATATCTCTTTGCAAGTAAGTTTATTTTACCAGTTGGGTCCTGGCTATGATTTACAATATCTGCTTGTCTATAAACATGCCTGTGGTTTAAATAAGTGCTGATTTTGTAAGATTTGTAGTAAAGGTATAGTGGAGTAAATCTGTAAAATATTACAAGTAATTTGCCGCTGAATGTATCCCATCCATTTTTTGGAAATGGGATTTTATTGCTGAAGTGTCATTCCTAGACATAGCAAGAAAATGTTGGCTGTTGATTTTGAGGAGATTAAGGTGGTCTAAAATTACTGAATCTGATTTATCAGATAAACTGAGCATCTATGAGTATAAAGTGAGATTTCTTTTAATTCAAAAGGGCTCCTGAGGTTATTATTGTGCTACAATATGAAAATGAATTGTGACAATACAGGCCTGATTACAAGCTTCCCAGGCTGTCCCACTGTGACAATTAGCTCCCAATTGTTAAACCATTTGTTTATTAGAACATTAAGGGCTGGTGCTGTCTTGACTTGCAACTGGAAATGGATTGCTACCAAGGTTGGTTTTGAACACAAAGGACTCTCAATAAAGTGTTTTATTGGACAAGAATAACCACACATTTCAAGCTAATTTAATTGAGTTACCGCTAGTATACTCCAAGAGAGTTATTAAAAAGACATCTGTAACAGGTGGTTCACTTAGTCTAATAGAAATTTGTTTTGAATGTTCATAAAACTTTAAGCTATTCTCCAGGGACCATGAAGTAGTAGGCAACATAGTAAAATGATCCAGGAATTAAAAAGGTGTTTGCTAACTCTCTGTGACTTTTAGTACATGCACAAGTTAAATCACACTCTACCCCACTGAGAAGGAAATACAGGTGTTCTGTGCATAGGTGTCCATATCCATATCTGCTTGGTTAAGAAGCTGCAGTGAGAGTTTTTTGGTTTGGTTTTTTTTTAATATAAAATATTCCCTGGGAATATTTATCACATAGACACTTCTCATGAAAACACACTAGCTTCTACACGACAGTATTTTGCTGGGAAAAAATTATCAATCTCAGGATGGAAAAGAGAATGCTCCCTTTTTCTGGACATTGAGGTGTGCTTCTGCTTCAAAACGTGGTTGACTGCTGTGTGCCTAAGGTACCCAGAAACCCTGCATTCCCCTTGGAAGAGACAGATTTTCTGTAGTGTGGGATGTATGATGCTGAGATCCTTGGAGTGTGCAAAGCCGCACAAAAAGAGCTCACATAAGCACTAGTCATGCATTTGGAATGGGGCCGTCAGCCTCAGTAAATCCTAAAAGGAGCTATCATCCTCCATCCAATATTCACTCATGGGAAAACAGACAGAATAGTCACATAGACCACAAAGACCATATGTCTCTCTCTGTACCCTTCTATTCCAGCCCTTGCTCTCTAGCCTCATGGCAGCTCTGGAACAGTATT
>NW_009215049.1:13497-75930 GCF_000690835.1 Fulmarus glacialis
AGATAGACAGGGGTATGTGAGGAGGGATTTTTAAAGAAGACAGCAGAAAATATTTGCACAAAATCATCATTTCCCTCTCTGGATTGAAACTTGAGGTGGTCAGACAGTCCAGAAGGTGGGTGGCAGAGGATTAAGAGGGAAGGTGAGCACAGCTTTTCATCTTTCTGTCTAAGAGAAAGACAAAGATCGGGGTTTTATTTGCTTTCTCAGGGGTATGTGAGGAGGGATTTTTAAAGAAGACAGCAGAAAATATTTGCACAAAATCATCATTTCCCTCTCTGGATTGAAACTTGAGGTGGTCAGACAGTCCAGAAGGTGGGTGGCAGAGGATTAAGAGGGAAGGTGAGCACAGCTTTTCATCTTTCTGTCTAAGAGAAAGACAAAGATCGGGGTTTTATTTGCTTTCTTTAAATTTTTCACAGAAAATTGTCCTTTTTTAAAAAAAAAACAACATTGCTTAATCAAAAAGCTACCCTTATTTTCAGAAAGGTTTCCATAGGGTAATTTGGATGTGTGTTGCACCAAATTTCTTCATAGTTATTCGACATTTGCCAACACCCTTACCACCAGCAAAATCGAAGGTCTTGCAACACCCTCATCTGTGAAAAGTAGCTCATTGGTCATACATATATGGTGGTAAAGGTTTTGACTCTATATGTAGAGCTATAGTGCACTGTTCTTACTAGCTTCTTATAAATCAAGGACTTGGTTTTTAATTCTTGCTTGCTCTATAGTGCCTTTTAGTGTCAAACAATGTCATACAAGACTAAGAAGCAATAAAAGGAGGCAACATTTTTGATGTTACGTGCAATAACAATAGAGTCAACAGTAGCAAATAAAAATTCAGTGCAAATATAGTGAAGAGGTAAATAACCAGACATATTAGGTATGATAAGCAAAGATCGGAGGGATGACAAGAGAACCTAGAACATATTTATTTTAATAAGCAGACATAAAGGCCACAGCAGTGAACGCTGTACAGAATGTACTTTTGGAAGGTAAAGTTTGAATTATGAGTTTAAAGTTAACGTTCTCCTCTTTGAAGAAAATGGTTTTTGTTGGTTGAGCTTGGGGATGATCTAGAAGAAGACACTAATTCACCACACAAATTGAAATCAGAATCTGACAAAAATCTATGACAGCCATTCATTTTCAAATCTGCTCTAAATGATCTGAACTCCAGCTGATAGAGTATACAAGTTTAGCCCCACTTTCAACTTTACTGTTTGTTGCATTATGACCTAACTTTACTCTACTCATTCTGTCTTTTTCCATAAATAGTCCTATTGGATTATTTTCTTTTCTAGCTACAGGAAATTGAATACATCAGATCTGGTATTTTTATTTTACTTTCTATGAATACGTACATTTTCCATTGCTCCTGAAGCATGTGTCTATACCTGTGATTTCACAGGTATAAGATATAGCAATGTACAGAACTACCTCACTTGGTTGATGAACTGCTAATACGTAAAAAGGTTTCCAAGACATGGTAACAAACATTTTAAAAGATTTTTTTTTTTTTTTTTTAATAATTTTCTTAAACAATTGTATGTTGCTAAATTATAGGTTGAGGAATAAAATGCAAAAAAAGTTTATAAGGTACTTTACTATGTGTGGGAAGAGGTGGTGGGTGAAAAGAGCAAGATCATCTTTGCTCTTAAAAGCAGCATTAATTGGATATAAAGAGATAGATCTGAAATTCCGTGAAGCTAAAAATTCTTGTGTATGTGTGTCATTGCCATTTTGCTGTTTGGTGATGAATGCGTCAAAAGGATAGGTATAAATAATATTTCAGCATATATTAGATAAATAAATAGATAAATAAATACTTTTTGTCCACAGGTTTTTAAATTTTTTTTTAAAAAAGTAAGCATGTACTAGAAATGTTCCTAAATATGTTTATTTTTTAGAAGCATTCAAAACTGCATGTGAAAGCTGCAGTGTTTTAAAACATACAGATAGATGGTTTTGAATTATTTTATTACTTGCACATTCTTCTTCTTGAAGTCCATGAGAAAATAGTAATTGTTAAAATTGTTATTTCTGTTCATCGTTTACGTACAGACAGTGTGCTAGGCACTGTACGTAAAAATTTAAAGGAAAATACACTATCTCTTTGGAGGAACTGAATTCATTTTCCTCTAAATGAAGAATTAATAGCTTACAGTACCTGAGATATAAACATTGCTGGTTGACTCTAAGCTGGTGTATTGTGAATTTATTTCATAACTTAGGCCCTGGAAAATACAGCAACACAATGCATCACTGATACAAGAGCGATAGATTTAGAAAATGTTTAGTGAGAGTATTCCGCCTAGACCAGTAGGAACACCTGCTTCTATTATTCAATCACTGATAAAATGGTAAATAGCTTATGTCAGTCATGCAGCTTGCATAAAGCTACATAGTTTGCCTGTAGGTTTGGCCTTTTTTTTTTTTTTTTTTTTTTTTTACTTCTACATGTTTTGTATTCAATTTCTTTGTTAACTGACACCTTAGCATTATAGGATCATAAATGGACACTGACACTATTTTTATCTTTGTTCATGTTATCTGGTCTTGCAAATGCAGCTCTGCCTGTCATAGGTGGAAAAGAAAAAGGACGTTCAAGCTATAAACTGTTGCTTTTAAATAATAGGGCAGAATCTACATGGTCTATTTGGTCCCAGGGCTTTTTTAACTAATAAGCTGCTGTGCTTCCCCTCAAATCTGTGAGAATGGGAACTTCGGTGTTTGCATCCTCCCGCATACCTCTTGCGCCCAATTTCATTAACTGTTATGCAAACAGGAGAAATAATGATACTGCAACTTTATTTATATTGTATGATGTAATGGTAATCACATTCATTTCAGTGTACTACCCATAATAATATTCACCTGGGGAAAATGAGTTCATCTCCACTTGGAGAATAACCTTTTTTCAGTGATAGATTTTAGGCAAGACAGTTGTACAGACTAGAGCTTCTAAAAAATGTGAACACTTTCCACAAAACAATTTGTTCCTGGGTTTTGTCGGTCTTTTCTGGGCCCATTGTAATACTGCTCTCTCAGAATGGCAAGGATATTTCATTTCAGCTGAGTGGTATTAAATAATTAAATGATCCCTAGGTGATATTAGATAATCCCCATGATGGCTGGCTGCCATCATGTGTGTGCCATGGAGTCCAGTCTGGCAATATCATATTACACTGAATTTTTTTGAAGGAAGCTGTGGGAGCCGCACTTCTGAGGCAGACCCTGACTTGATTGCTTTCAAAACTTGCTTGTAATTGCTAGGTAGTAAATACCTACTGCTGCCTATACTTAGGAGGCCTAACACTTTTTGTTATAGGACTTGCTTCTGATTTATTTATTGGTTTTTTAAGAGCTCTTAACACTTACGTTGTTTGAAAGAGGGATTGAATATTCTGCAGGGCTAAAACCCCGTGGCTGAAGAAGTGTCTTTTTTTTTTTTTCCTACTGAAGTTCCATTCACTTTGTCCAAAATACATATTTTTGGAGGAAAATATGGTCCATTACCTTCTGTTACCTGTGCTGCTGGCAATTATGTGGCAAGCTGTCAAAATACTGATTGAACAGATATCTAAATTCTGAGTAGAACTGGTGGAGAGAAGTACCCAAATTTCATAAAATATTTGTCACTGTTCTGTTCCAGAACAGTTCAAAATATTTATTAGCGCTCATTCTAATAAAAGACTAAGGCTGTAACACTATTAAAGCGACAGCAGCAACTGAGCATACTACACTGGGAACCCTGACAACAGACAGTCTGTCTGGGTGAGGGACAAAGAGAAGTGCGAGTAGAAGTAGACCATAGCCAACAGCTTTCCATCTCCTCTTCCCTAGAACAGCAGCTATCTCCCATTCTCAGCAAAGCAGTTAATCCTTCAGCACAAGACATGCTCCCGAGTTCAAGTGTCAGGATTTCAGCCCTTCTGGTATACAAGTTTGATTTGCATGTTATTGCTTGCAGTTGAACTTGCTTTACTTTTTTCCTACTAAAAAAAGGCCAGCAACCTTAAAAGCTACTATTAAAAGAATAGTAACTGAGTTAGAAAGTCAATTACCAGAAGCTGAAGCAATGTTGGATTTATGGTTTTCTGCACAACCTTAATTTGTTCCTCTGTTTTGTACGCAAGTTCTCTGCATTATTCAATATGCACAAAAGACAAGGTCCTGAAGAGGAGTTGTGGCTTTGTAGAAGGCAATACATTTAGGGGATTTTTAAATTATTATTATTTTCTCTCGTAATGGAATTACATAGAGGAAAAAAAGATGGAGTTTCAGGAGGAAGAAGATTGGTCTCATGAATGACAAAAGTTCACATCGCACCAGAGACCTTAGTTTGATCCATGTTTCTGCCAGATTTTTATACAGTGCTGAGTTATTTAAACTAAAATGTTGGCAGGAGCCCATTAATTGTACATTCCTCAATTCCTTGACATCAGTTCAAGGTCGCAGAGGCAGGTATGGAAAAGATCAGAGTATACACAGCTGCATTATGTGAGAGTTCATGCTAGGAAGTGCTAGTAGTAGGACACTGCACTCAACTCTCTAGACCAGACACTTAGAAGTAATGCAGTTCTGTGTTCCAGTGCTGGCTGTGCTACCTATTAACTTTTTGACCTCTGGGAAGTCTCTTTGTCTTGATTTCCCCACCTGTAAAATGGAGATAATAACTCTCTCATCTCATAGTGGAGATGAATTTATTAATGTTTACGAGGCATGAAGATTCTGTGGTGATGAGCACTCTAGAAACACCATGAGGAAATAAACAATTCTGCATTCACTGCAGGCATTTGATGGTGTGCAGTAAATAAAACAGAGGCCAGTAATAGCGTGTTAAGGATAGAAATATTGAAGAGCTGTCTCTTTCTCTGAGCAGTATTTATCTTGGGCTTCAAGCAAGGCAGGGGGCTACTGTGAAAAAATTATTATAAGGTCCTGTAATTAAAATTTGTGTCATTATGATTATGTGGGGGGGGAGGGGAAAGGTCAACTTTTCCCAAGTGATGTTAATTCTGGCCTTTTGTAGCTTTTGGGGACTTGAATTTCTCACTTAAATAATATTCTTTAATTCTTTTGTTGAGTCTAGTGACTCTCATTGCATACAGGACAGAAGGAAATAGACTAGCTCTATCCCTTAAAAACGTTAGTATGGTCCATCCTTGATAAGGAAGAGCAACCAGATCTGAAGGTGACTATAGCTAGAGATCAGTTATACCATAGAGGTAGACACAGGGAAGCACAGCTACTCGGTTTTGTGGGGTTTTTTTAAACCCGCTAAGACTGTTAGTTTCTTACAGTCCATATGAAAGTCAGCATACAACCAACACCTTCAACTTTTTCCTCCCAGCCTTTTCTTGCAGTTGCATTCCATCCTTCTCTCTTTAAATCAATACCAGACTATATTTAATTCTCTCAAACCATAGCTCCTTCCTGCATTTGTTGTAGCCTAGTCTTCAGAGGCTGATTGGAAATCAGCTCAATCTGAAATCAGGAAAGGTTGAGTCATAGTTCACTTGGTTCCAGCTCCAAATGTCACTCAGCGATCACTTTTCCTGTCTCAGTGGTAGAAAGTGAAATATGTAGAGACTCACCTCACTTCCATGTGCTTGTAGAGATGAGAAAGGAAAAAAAATGCTGTCAGTGTTTCGTGCCTGTCCCTGGCAGATTTGCACTTCAAAATGTAATTGCAATCAGCTACAGCTTTATTTTTTCTAAAACATTTAATTCAGGGAGTTTGGGTCAGCAATATGTTTGCATTCTATTGTGTATCTGCAATGATTTTCAGTATACAAAAAGATACATCTGCTAGTCCCGACAAATAGTGGCTGATATTGAACATTTATGTGCCCTCTGGTTATTAAACATTTAGTTGATGAGGAAGAGTTGCCTAGTCTTCATTCAGTAGTGGTTGCCAGAATCACAAGTGAGTAAATCCCAAACTAGAGGAGGAAACACATAATCTGTGAAGAAACTCATTCCAGGTCCTTTTTATGAAAAATGTGTTTGGTATACATTGGCCCAAACCCCATGTTTATAACTGTCCAAATCAGAGCAAGTAACTGTGTTTTGTCACACTCTTATTCATCTTCTTGTCAGTGTTTCATAATTTTGGTAATCATACTCGAACTACTAAAACAGCTGGAATGAATAGGAGGTTTTTGTGGTAATATCTAGTAACAGAACTATAGTCCTGTCTGAACTTCTGCAAATTAAATGTCAATTATTTTGATGATGCTTTTAATACTTTTACTTGCTAATGGCTACTGTGTGATGAGGGAGCAGGGATGCCTTGTTAAATGCTCTCCTGAAAGAGTAGTTACAAAAGCCCTTCTAGAACGTACGTGCAGTTGTCATCGCCATCCTTATGTCAGCCTAGTAGAAGTGATATAAAGTATGGATAAGGGTGTGAGAATACTACTCTTTATTATTACTATAGAGGCTATCAGCAGAAATGTGGCTGTAGTTAGGTACTAGGGAATACTAACGTTCTAGGTTTCAAACATATATAAGTGCATATTAAATATTTTTAAATTATTTTCAGTCAAACTTTGTAATAAATACATAGCTCTTGTATTACCTACCATATTTGGAGTAACCTGACACTGTGAAATTTAAATTTTCAAACAGTTTTTCTGAAGTGGTTTTTCAACTCTGAATACAATCTAGACCTTAGATTGGATAGACACTTATTCTGGTAGTCTTTGAGTGGAACTCTATCCCCTGCTGCTTTTGGAGCTAATGGCAAAGACTAAAACAGCTTCTGAAAATAATCATGGAAACAAAATGGTGTTTTGCACTGAGACTAGCCATCTTTTTGCAGGTTCAACCATTTGTGTTGCTGGCCCCAAGTGTCTTAAATTGGTTTTAATAACTGATGATCCCATGTTGTTGGCAGCATTGGTTACTGTCTTCAGAAACCAGAATACTGAAGCCAGAACACTGAAAGTAAGTGAATGCGAACATCAACCACTTGATTACAAATCCTAGGCACGTGCTTAGTCCTGAAAGATATATTGAAGATCAAACACCTTAGGACAAAAACTCTTTATAATTTAATCACTGTTCCCGATTCTGCTGTCTGCCTGTTAATTGCTGCACACCTCTTATATTGTCTGACCAAAAGGCCACCTTGTGCTCCTTTAACAGTCTCACCTTATAGAACAAAATCAGGATGATTAGACAATCTTCTAAAAATATGACTCATTTCATTATATATGAAAGACATGCTTGTATTCTCTGGCAAACCATAAGCAATGAAAGTAGTCTCCAAAATGTATCCCCCTTGTTAAGAACATCATGTGCTGTACAATTTTATGAGCTGTGCCTTACCTTTGGCCTGTGGAATGCATGTGAAATGCTCCAGAAAGAATATCCAAACTAATGTCTGTGTTCCTTTTAACGGCTTGTAACTCTCATGAAATGACACAATCCCATACCCTCAGCTGCAGAAGCCTCTAAATTGCAAGCAAACAGAATCCACTGAAAAATGTCCTAAACCCAAACTTAAATAGTTTGACACTAACTGCATCTGTGGTTCCTTGAATTCTCTTATTTCTGTCAACTCCTCTCTGATATTTAGAAGTCTATTTGAAATCAGATGGGACTTCATTCTCAAAGTCCAGATCATCAGTTAAAGAGCACATTTGAATCCTCTGTTTTATCCTCTGCCAAGATCATTTCAATTTCCCTGAGGCATGCATCAAATGCAGTTATCTAAGTAATGGGAGATGAGATCATGTCATTCCTGATCTCAGGTTTCTAGACAACGCCCACACTCTGGGACAGCAAAAGCTCACTATAGTGAAACCTTCAACCAAATATTTACACAGAATGTTTACATACGCATGGGAGCTTTGACGCTGTACGGGTATTCTCCTATCCAGGGAATCACCTTGTTTTTATAAGCTGACACTATTTACATGACTCTCAAGTCAGCTCAAATTCCTGATACTTCAATGTTTGCTTGAAACATTTCACAAAGAGTTGTGATTCTCCTCCTCTTTACATTGCTTCACTTACTACTCTGTGACGCTATGCACAGAGAGAGTTTACACACAGAGAAATCATTACGTTCGCTTATGTAAATTTCTTGAATCAAGCTGTCTATTCGTCAAATGCTACAGTGACGGTTGTCTCTGAGTTATCGATAACCTGATGTTCTCAGACGACTGTAGGAGAGCATCCCTTCTCTGTGTACTCAGCTGATATTAGATGAGCCCACTATTCCACATATGCATTATGTAAATAAAATGAACACCTAGAGTCTCAAAAACGGAACTGAAAATAATCCTACACTGTTAGAAATAAGTCTAGGGGATTCATTTGGCAGTGGCTCTTAATAAATCCATATAAGCTGATGTCCAAGTGTACTTGTCACTGTTGGTACTGTATTTAATCTTTAATCTGTTTTCTAATTCAAAGTGACCTCTATGTTCATCTGTTCTAAAACAATCCCCCCAAATCAGTAGCTAAATCTCATATATTTTTCTTCATGAAATCATTGTCTCAGATTTGCACTCTGGAAGTCTGTTTTCAATGCATGCCAAAAATAAGAACCTTCAGATGAGGTATCTTGTAGTTCTTATGCAGGACTGAGGGGGTAGTTTTTGTTTTGTTTGCTGTTGCCTGTGAATTTTGTGAATGATGGCATTTCAGCTCATATATACTTGTTTCTCTTACATTTCAAGTTTGGATATAGACTTGTTCTAAAAAGCGAAAAAGATGGAAGGAAAGGTTTATGTGCCTGTTTGGTCATACGCATTTAGTGCTTGGAAAGTTTTATCACGTCAGAATGAGATTTCCCATGTCCTCAGCCCTGTGTCATTCACAAAACTCAATTGCCCATAGCTTTGCTCGTTATGTTTTGTGGCAAGGTATGTAATTCACCATAGGTCGTTCTGAATTTATGCTTAGTACCTTTTTGAGCTCTGACTTGAGTGACTGTCTCTGGTTATGGAGACTTTGGTTTAATCAGAAAATAAGTTGACATTTGTGCGATTAAAAAATAGCTTGTGGTAATTCCTGTAGAGAGATTTCCAGCCTTTGTGAGTCTTTTTCATTTGCCACATTGCTGGCACATATGGGATTTTGTTGTTTGCATTCACCCCCCTGTAAAACAGTCAGCTGATGTCAATTCCAAGGCATTGGGAACTGTGTTCTCCCCATCTACAGCTTCTTCCCGGAGTCCTAGGAGCCTTCCAGCGTAGAGCTGCTCTTCTGGGGCTTCTCAGCCAAGCACGTGTCCACTGACTAAGGCTTATTCTTGAAATGATGATTTGTCACGCAGAGTTGACATAGCTCTCTGAAACTTTCCTGTACTTTAAATGTTGCTTTACTAGCTCCCGTGGCTCTGGATGAAAGGTGAATGTTAGAAAACTTTATCTGGCTGATCCTCGCATTTTGCAGTTTCAAACACTGACGTGTCTTAGCTACCTTTAATGCTCAGCAATTTCTCTAATACAGGACTTACCCCTGAATTTCTTCCTTTCCTCCTCCAACGTATCTCAGAGTGGCCTCTACCCAACACTGTGATGTGGTGATGACGTAATGAGAGCCTGATATAATGTTTGGCCCAGATGCCGTCGGAGGCTCTTTGGCTTGGATTTTCTGTCCCTATCCAGACCTCTTGGCCTTCAGAAATACCTAACCAATAGAAAGTACTAGGAGCAGGCAGGCCATCTGAATGTTGTTCTATATGCTCAACCTAACCATAAAATCCAAAGATCTGGGTAATTTTTAACAGTTGTGAAGAAAAGTGAAGGCACAATGTTGAAAGTGTAAAAACAGAAGATAATTTCTGTAAGTATTTAAAAACTGTACAGATTATAATGAAAAGTGATTTGTACTGAATCCATGTGAAAATAGTATAAACTATAGAAGAACTATACTTAGTTACTCCAAAGGAAGCTGATCTGTACATTTTTGAAAGGATATAGAAAATTAACAAAAAAAAACTGAACAAGAAGGAAAGAGTAGAGGGAAGGACAGGAGACCGATGGGAAAGAACTTAAGAATATCCGTGAATTAGTAATTAATGTAAAAGTGCCTTAAATTTTTCAATGCTCGTTGTCCTTCTCAGTGAGTAAAACAAATCATGCAGATGAAAAAAAATCCAAAGACTCTTACAGGGTTACGTTAGTGAGATTTCTTTCCAGCTCTTCACAAGAAGAGTGTAAGATTTCTAATACGCAATACTTAACTGATTGAGGAGTTTGAGAAGTATTGTACTCTGTCAGACAGTAAGTGCAACCTCTCCTGCAGTATGGAAGAATGAAATATTAGAGCTGCTCTCTGGCTTAGCTTGAAATGCTGAGTGCTCCCATCAGAAAAGAACACGTTTGACTGTGATAACAAGAGTCCATTGCAAGGCCTCATGGAAATGGGGGGGTGCAAGGGGTTGAAGAATGTAACCTCTTGGAGTGCACTGAAAGATGAAGCTGCATGCTTCTGCACCCTGAGATCTGAGTGAGATGCAATACAAAATCCACCACTGCTAGAAAAAACAGAACAAAATAGCTTAGATAACATCAAATATTTTAAAGCGCTTTGTTACATAGTTCATATGTTAATTGACTGGAAAATAGATCAAGTTGTGAGGAACAAGTCCCTTTTTCTGCTACTGTTGCAAGCAAACATCACTAGAGAGACACAAAGTTTAAAAAAAAAGGCAATAACATGTTCGTGCATATTCATGAACTTATTAACCCATTACTGCTTATACTTGTTTCAGAAGACTCTGCAAGTCTAAGCAATTGAAAATGATAATAAGATATACATTCCTGTGAACTATTTTCTTTTATTAAAATATAACAAATGTGACCAAACTCATGCGGGTTTCCCATCTGTACTTGCTACGGAGCAGCTAAGTATTGTGATGCAGCCGTAAATGTTGCAGAAAGAGCTTTCTTTTTATACTGTGATATTACATTGCTTGTCTGCACGTGGATATGTTCCATATTAATTGCTCTTGATTGTCTCAGTGTGTGGATGCTTTTATTCTAGAACAAGAGTGGTTGAAACCCAACTTTCAAACCTTACAGGAATTAAACCCCCTGGATAAGAAATAACAGTGCCCAAGCATGCAATTAATTGGGAACAGCTACTGAATTATGGAGGGATGAACTAAGTCTGAAAAGCCCCTAAACTCACATTAAAACTGTATGGAAGGACACAGAACGAAGCTGTTTATGTCCCGGAGGATAAGGGCAAAGGCCATTTAATTGATAGAAGCGTACCAGTTATACCACATGTGGACAAGGAAAGGCTAAACCCATTTGATTCATCCAAACATATTCCAAAAGGAAGTGAAGCAAGGGATTGCCTGATACAGGAGAAACCAAAAAGAGATTAATACATCTCTATGCTATCCAGTGTTTAGGAATTTGAAATGCAGTTTGATTCTTGATATCTTACGCTGCATGGCCAATATCATGAAAACGGAGTTCTTAGGGAGAGTATTCTTAGTTTCACTTTAATTTTAATCAAGAGTGCTATACATGATGCTAATACAGGGAGTTCTTAATCGTTAGGTGGAGATCTTAATTTTTACTTCTTTCCACTTCCTCAGCTTTTCTGTCAGTTTAAATATAGTTTTTCTTTTTAACTACCCTTGCCCAAAATTGACAAACCACTTTCTTCTTCATTTTTAACTCTGTTTTGGTCTTTTGCTTGAGTACAGTTCACTAGTGGTTTGTGTGATATCAGAAAGGAAAAACAAAGAATACAAGGGCATTTCTGTAAATAGGAAATATGAAAGTGATTGTTCCTGTCTCCTGTATATGGGACAAAGAGGCTGCTTCTGTTAAAGATTGGATGCAGTTTTATGGCTCTGTGTAGTATAATCTTGTGCAATTACCTCAGTGTGGTTCAGCAAAATAACTCTGTAAATATGGCCATGTAGGGCTCCACGACTGTTTCTCATTTATTTTGTTGAAACTTTTTTCCTTCTTTAAGTTAAATAAAAGTTTTGTCAACACAGCTAAAACACAGAATATGTGCGTCAAGGTATTATCTATCTCAGTTCTGTATCAACAGCAATAATATATATTTTACTTTTGGAAATAATTTCATCATTCTGCTGAAAATAGGCCAAAGTGCTACCCAGCCCAACCCAGTTTTGCCTCCTTTCCCTTTTCTCCTGCCCCAGCTTTGGGATTTGCAGTGCTCATAGGAGACAAAGCTGTGACAATGTTCTCACAGTTCCTGATTCATAAAGTTAAGCTTATGCCTAACTGTTCAGCATGTGTGATGTCCCACCAATTCGTGCTTAGAAAACTGGATTGGGATTCAGGAATTTGGACTGTTCTTTTTGGCTTCATGTCAGACTTCCTGTGTTTCCTGAGCAAATCAGTCTCTGGCTGCATCCGTTTTCCAGTGTATTTCCATTTAGTATGTGTACTTTGTGAAGGTGAACAGCTCTTGTCACATGCGTAAGTGAAGGGCAGTGAGTTGCTATCACTTTGAACTTTGTATAAAATCTGACCAAGATTAGAAAATCCAGTGATTGAACCACTGATGGCAAAACTGTAAGCTAGCGCTCCCCTTTCAGCTCACACCTCTGGATTTGCTAGAGTGTGAAATTTTAAAGGAGAAAAATAGTAGAAGGCTTCCAAATGAAGACAGCTAAAAGTGAAGGTTAATTTTGGAAATTGGAACTTGGTAGTTACCCATGGACATAGAATAAAAACAGACAAACAGGAGCAGCAGTGAATGCTAAGCATCTTTTCCTAGCTAATATGAACGGTGATCTGCCACTGGATTGCTTAGTTACTAGCAAAATTCCTGGTAGCTGTGTCATTGAAGGCTGCTCATGGGAAACTGTTGTCAGTACTATCTGCTGCACGTTATTTCATTTTGATTCCTGATATAACTTGTTTGCTTGCTTTCTTGCAATAGAAATAGTTCCATTGAAGTAAATGGAAATTTTGCCTTTGACTGCAGCAGGATCCACATTTCACCATTGATTTGGTTTTTTGGTGATTTTTTTATTGCTGAAGGCAAAATGTTCTTTGTAATGGCACTCATTTGATTATTAATCCTTAAGTGAAATAAGTTTAGCTAAATAAGTTATTATGAAATATTGTAATTATGAAATAAGTTTCATGGGAAATCAGTTTGTTATGGGACTCCACAGATGAATTTTTCATTGGCTGTCTTATAAAAAAGGCAGTCTGCAAACCTTTCTGTGTATGTATTTTCAAAATATATGTACTCTTAGAGAAATAATTTATCACTTTAAAGCTAAAAATATCATAAACTTCTATCTGCTTTCAAACAGTCTGTACATATCTCAGGTTGAAAGCCTATGGTTTCTCCTTCTTACAGCATAAATTTCTGGATGTACTATTTTATGCAGTATAAAAGATGTTCTGTTTATTATTATTATTATTAGTTACTCTATGTTACAACTGAAAAATTTATGGTAAAGAAACTTCATTTGGAGCACCTCAGAACCAGAGACAATGTTTTGTGCATTGGGCTTTAAAAGTGCTAAATACATTTCAGTGTGAACTTCTGTATGATGAGGAACTCATCTTTAAAATGTTCATATTTATCAACGTTATCAGAAAAACATGACTGGATGTGAATGTTCCAACATATTTGTTTTCTTGCTATTAAACTAAACTGACATTCTGAAAGGACATTCTCAAAGCAACTTCTTCAGATGTTGCTAAGTTGTATTTATAATTAGTTCCTAATTTAGCTATGCAAGCAGAAAGGAGGAGGGATGCTTATGTTTTGCCAGATACGTGTTTTTTTCCCTTTTAAATGTAATTATAGGAGGGGTTTTGCATTTAAACCACCTTAACAGACATCCTCTCCTCAGCTACCAATGTGTAGTTATTGCATTTATGCATTCAACTTCTTAGTCAAGTGATGCTATTTTTTTTTCTGCTGCTGCCTGACAGCCACTAATAATAACACATGAGGACAGTCAGACAAAATGAAGACAAATGCTGCTTGTCGCAGCAGAATCATAATGTCTCCAGACTCAGTAAAGACAGTCTAACTGTATGTGGATGCTCCTTATAGCTTATTTAGGCCTGTGGTTTTTCCCTGTGGTTTTTTTTTTTTCTTTTCCAAAAGCACAAATATTGTGCAGAAATACATTAAGGCAACATATGGGCCTGTTAGTTAGCCAAAACAATGTGGAGCCATGGAGAATAGAGATTGCAATGCACAGATGGATATTGTAAAAAATTCATGAGTGGCATAACAGATCTAAAAGGTAAATTTTAGTAAAAATTCAAGTGGAAAGCACAGAAAATGGTTAAGAATAGGGCTTTACAAGATTTTTAAATCACCTGATATGAAACATTGCAAATATTGTACAGATGTGTTTATTCCATTATTTGATAATCATGTTTCATCACAGCAATAATTATGTCTATATAGATATATGCCATCAGAAGTAGATTGCTGATAAACAATAGCACTTTTCTTCTACTTGATGTAAACTCTGCAGTATTAAATATCCATATTATTTCCAGTTCAATATTAGAAAATGTCAGTCATTGTGACAAGCCTGGCAAGAGCAGTGCATTGAACAGCCCTCTGTGTAGTGAAGTGCTGGTTTAAATAATCGCACTTCCATGTTACATTACTTTGTTGGTAAAATCAGACTCTATACAGAAAATGAGCAAACAGTGCTTCTCTCTTCTAAATTCACTTCTTCATAACAAAACCAAACAGCTCACTGAAACAGAAGGGAATTGCTTTTGCAATGGGCAACATGCAGTGCTTACCCGCAACTAAAATCTGATCTGATTTTGCTTGGATGTAATTGAGGGCAAAGTTTGGTATTTAAAACAACATTTATGTTATCTCTGGAACTTGTGGATGTTTCTAGCTATTATCGTGCTCTTTATTAAAGGATTATATGCTATGGAAATTTTTTAAATCATGCTTTTTTTTTTTGTTCCGTTCTCTTGATTATCCTAGATGTGCTTTGAAAAGCTAATGCACTAGGAGTCCATTTTCTTCTGTATTAAAAAAATACTTACAAATTTGACATGGGCACTTTCTTGAATGCACTAAACGGCTATGTGTTGATACTGATATATCCTTGAGCTTCATTCATACATTAGCTGATCTCACTGTAAAATTATAGCAGTTGCTAGTTTTGATAGGGGAAACAATGGGAGTGGTAGTACAGAGAGAGAATCCGGAAAGGCAGGGACATTATGAGCATTGCATGATGTGAATCTGCTGTAAGTGACAGTAGTCATCAAGAACTGGGGAAAGGGGACCGGAGTATGCCTAAGGTAAATGTCACATTATTTCTTTGCTTTTTGAACTAGACGCCTTGCTGCTTGCCTATAATTACAGATAATCAAGAGAACACTAGGACAGAAAAGGCAACTGATTCAAAGATGCTTTTCAAGATTTGTTGTTTAGAAGTTTTATGCTATCAATACAGCCTCAGCTAGAGAAGCCAAATGTGCAAACCTTGTCAGTCAAAAGATGACTTTAAATCAAAAGGTGTAGTTCTCTTATGTGCATACAAGGTTTGAAATCATGGATAGTTCACAACTTTTCTTTCTGCAGAACTAAACCAGAAAAAAAAAAAAGGAGATGAGAGGAAAAGGAATGTAGTACCATCACAAATTTATATCTCTTTTATCAATACAGAATTTGTATGAAGATAAGAAATGTACTGCTTGGAATCATACGCTCATAGCCAACGATTTCATCAGTCATCCATAAGTTTAACAGGACTACTCCCTAAAATTTCTTGAGAAGGCCATCTCCTCTCAATGATCTTAAGCAGAAATGCTTATTGCAGAAATCACTTCTCTTTAGATTTCAGTGAAACGTCAATTTTCCCATCTGTTGTGGATTTTATTGTAACTTCATTAGTAGAGGACACTTTCAAATAGGGATTTGAAGTAAAGGTGGAAGATGGCATTGTGGGTGCTTGGGGAAAGCTGTTTTGCATTAAGTGCAGCAAAAAAAATTGCATAGGGTTTTACCTGGATAATTTTGATATATCAAAAATCTATGATATGTGGAACAGTAGCAGAAGATCAATATTCCTATATGAAGTAAGAGAGAGCAAATAGGTAAGATAGTACCTGGAAAAGTATCTTGTACCCAATTTAGTAAGAAAAGGGTAACAGAGAGAAAGTGGCAGTAATCATGACATTGGAGGGTACTGACCTAGGAAATACATAATTTTAATACCATTTTTGAATAAATAGACAAGCTAGATGTAGTTTGTGGGACGGTAAAAGAAAAAGGATGACAGAAGTCGAGACACATGGTGATGGGAGCCTTGACAAAGTTCTGCTTGAGTGGATGAGGAAGAAAGGCAAGATAACAGGAATGTTATGCAGGGAAACTTGGCAATGTTATGCCCAAATTAGAAGTGAGGAAATGATCCAAATATTTCCATTAGAACCATTTGTGTATCTGCTTCTCATGGAGAAATAATTTTGATGCTGTTAGCCAACTGTTTGCATCAGGAAGAGATATCTGTCCCTTCCTAAAGCACCGTTTGTATTTCAAGGGACTCTTCCCAAACCAAATGTCAGAAATTTTCTATGCTGCTAGAAACGATCAGAAAAATAGAAGCACATTTGCATATTCAGGTGAATATTTAAAGGGGAAAAATTCTTTTCAAAATAGTAACAGTAATGTTGTATTTGGACTATTAAAACAGTGATATTCATCCAAATAAAAAAGCTATAAAGCTAAGCATGCTTCAAATACAGATGTCAAACATAATCCTGCCAGAAATGAGGTACCTGCAAAATTGAAAGGTTTGGCTTTATTTTAAGGCCCATGTCTTTATTTATATGACTGTATATAGTAATGGACAACTTTCACTATGACATATGTAAAATACAGAACTAACGGTTTGCCGACATTCTGATGTCATTACAGTGGCGTAACTTTGGAGGTGGGACTAAAACCTGATTGCTTGCTATTTTAAGATGGGACAATTCAGGAGGTGCTAGCAATTCACCTCCTAGCTCTATGTCAAGATTCTCCCTGTAAATTAAATTATTAATTGGCATGTATGTCTGTTTATTTAATGAGGAGCGTGACAGCCTTTACTGGCGCATATGTGAGAACAAAAACATCACAGTAGGAGCTTCTAAACTGCCCGGCAAGCCAAGGGGTTAAGCAGTTCGATATGCTGTATTAAAAGTAGCTGTTATTAGCAAATGTTGTCTGGCTAGTTGCAACATAAATACCAGAATGTGATATTCATATGGAAGAAAATATAGCATGTTTATGCAATTTGTAAGTCTGTAGTGAAGACAAAAGTTTACTTTCCACATTCTTTCATTTTCACTTACTTGTGTGAAGCCCATATTACAATACAGTTATTTTCGAAGTTTTACAAAATTATATCCCGTTCAAAGCCCAGCTCTAGCTTTGGCTATGGCTGTGTGGGGCAGGGCTGGCAAGGGGCTCAGATGATAGCAGATGGATTCTGTAATGCAGGAATGTGCACGGGTCAAAATCCTGCAGGACAGAATACGTAGAGATCAGCAGGGTGGCCAAATTCCTTCCTTCCCAACTGGTTTCTCGAGAGCCAAGTAGCAACCTCTTCAGTCCTATCAGCCATTTAGCAGCATCAACATGGATAAGAGTTTTCTATTTCTAAGTTCTGTGACTCTGGAAAACATGGATCTGCACAGTATTCATCCATATTCTGTTTGCTTCATGCAGTAAGCTCTGTACAAGGTTGCTCGTGGTCCTTAGTTACATATGTTCTTCTATAATAACTTCTGTGTTTAAATAATAGAGAATTTTCTCAAACGTTTTTTTGGAAAATGTCCATGAAGGACGCTTTTGGGTCCCGAGCCTGCATCGTTGCAGTCATGGGAAATTTTTGTCACTGACAGTGAGGCAAGCAGAATCAGTCCTATCAGCATGTAGTTAAAAGAAAAGAGAATCATGCTGTGTTTTAACTCCTCTTTTGTATTTCTAATGGATGCAATAGCTGAGTGGAATAGGAGGCATATTCAGTTGTAGCATGTATATGGATCCTCTTTAGGATCTCCCTCATAATCCTGCCCCTATTCACCTGTAGGCATGTATATAATGGAGCTTCTGAACAAGTGAAAATGTTATATAATGTAAGAAACAGAAAATGGCTTGTATTTTTAAGGTTCGTTGACATTTGACCTTCTTTAATACTTGAATATTCTGATTACCTGATGGGACTTCGGAAGCATAACTGACTTCAGACTCATTTCTTTCCCTTTGTATATTTTTCATGTATCACTAGCAAGTTTGGGAAAAAAATGCAGACATCTAGAAACTGAGAAAAAATAGATTGTGTAAATTTGTTGTAGACATTTCAACCAGTGATATACTGGTACTTTAATCTTCTATTAATATGAAAGATCAGATTAACTTACTCTTTCTAGTGACTTCTTGTGCATTCTTTATAACTAAAAATGTTGTTATTATATTTCTTTGGAGTGCCCAAGGAATAAGTTAAAGTAAGCAGAAATGACAAAATAGAAACTGCAAAACAATATACAGACCACTCTTAATGTCACAGTAGCATTTTATAGTTCTGGAAGGCGAATCAAAAGATTTTTGCAGACTAGCACTATCAGTAAATTATCACAAAAGTTTGTGATTATGTGATTATGAGAGGATTCTAAAATATGGCTGTATGGGACAGAAGTAAATATGATGGTCTGTGCTGCCTTCCAGTTCTCTGTTTCTATATTTTTCATGGAAAAAAAAACAACAGAAAAAACTTGTTAAATGCCATTTCTCTCTGGGTTTAGTATTGTGTACATAAGTGCCTGATCAATGATTAGATAGTGTTTCTTCAAGTTCTACATGTTGCTTTATACAGATTCTGACTGAAAATAAAAATACAGCTAGACTGATTATTCTTAATAGGCACACAATGCCTTAACAAAGGAAAATGTGAAGGTTAGAGTGGTTTTTAAAGAAAATTCATTTGTTTCCCACATTTTTATCCAATGGGTTTCATTAAAGTATTTCATTCTTTAAAAAGGACTTAAAATTATTACATCAATGCACCATTTGTATGTTGGTGATCTGCTAAAATAATTGATGGGCCTTAGCATACATATTGCTTGTTTAATCTCTGTATTGTCTATACATTGAAAGAGTTTGCCTGCTTTTTCACATTCTGTTTCAAAGGAGCCCTCTGCTGGACAGCCTGGCTTGATATATAGTATTTGTGTGTATGTGCACACATGCACCACAAACAAACCTATATATAAATATATAGGATAGATTTACTATTACTCAGAAGTTTCTTTGTCATTAAAGAAAGCACAAGCCACTTGGAATACAAAAATTGCAAAGGATGCTTTGTTTTCGTACGCTTACAATGTAACTTGTTTAAAATAAAACATGTTTTGAAGTTCTGAAGAACATCAGCATATTGTGAAACATATATTTTTGCTAAATTAGTATTATAGATAATTTAAGAAGTGAATCTTTCCAAGGGTAAATAATTCATTTAGAAAATAGCATGAGAGTTGTGGATGAAATACAGTGTGGATATTCTGTGCCGTTCTTTTCTGTATTGCATGTACTGTCTAAAATGGTTTAAATCTTTGTTATTTCTTCTCTGCAATTCAGAATTGGCTTTAATATGTTCCTTGTTGCCACATGGTGATATTATTAGTAGGGCTGTAAATTTCATTATAAGCAATGTGCAAATACTGCAGAAAAATAAATAAATATATATAATAATAGAGTTAAAGAAAATTGAAATTTACCTAAGTAATACATTAGTAGATTCACTAAATCATTCCTTATTAGTTTGGAAAGTAGATTTCTAGTTTTCTGTTTGTTTGTTTTCTTCAAAAAAATGATAAGTACTTTGAATTTTGGCAAGACTTGCTGCTGTATCGAAAGATACAGCATTTCCAGGAGTGCCATACTGTATGGTTTAAAACTTTTTTTTTTTTTTTCCTTTCTGACCTAGCACGGAGTGCTGTCTTTGTTACATGTTGGCAGAGTAGCACTGAAAAGTACTTGAGCTGTTTCTAACATCAGCAGTAAATTGAACATGTAAAAGGAGAGGAAGTCTTGAGTAGCGCTGCAGTAGGCTTGTAAGCATGAACTGAACACCTAAATATATTGTGTGTAGGCCCCGACTTCTCATTAGGAATGTAAAGTTACTGCAAGATTTCTCTCTCTTTTTCTTTCCAGAAGATGTCATGTGACTCAAATTGTGGCCAGAGATAGCTAATCAGTAATAATTAAGGGCCGGAAATGACAAGGTTGGGAGAAGTTCAGTATGTAGTGTGGTATTTTTGTTGAAGTTGAAATAACCGTCTTCTCTACTTCTGCATGTCCACCAGAAACAAGTTCCCAATATATGGCTAGCTTGACAAATTTAACAAATTCTTCAGACTATGAAGTGATCATACTTTCAAATTTTACTTTATATAAGGCTACATTAAAAATAACAAAAGTCCATGAAGCTGCAAATTGGAATCTAGTTTCTAAAATTTTCTATTGCACACTCAACCTGGTAATTTCAGCTCACGCAAAAACCAGTATACTGCCGCCTGGAATAGTCACTTTCAGAGAAGAGAGAATACTAGCCATGTTGTTGGATTTAATGATCTGTTTGTCTGCTACAAAGCTGCCTGAGATCGCCAGCTAAATTCTATTAAGTCACTGCAGCCAGCTTGCAAAAGATAATGGCAGCCCCAAAGTATCTCAAATTAGAAACAAAGATTTTAAAATGAAGTGTTTTACAGCAGTCACATCACATAGAATATTTCTTTTTTGACAGAGGTTTGGGGTTTTTTTTGCAATTGATGCCTTTGTGTATTTCAAACATTCATCTCTAAAAGGAGAATCCTCTTTGCCAAGTTGGTTGGTTAACTGCCAAATGAGTCAAATAACGTACAAATGCACCATTCTTCTTTCGTGATTTTTCAGTAGAAAATGCTTTCACTGCGACTGTTTCTGCTTTTGGTTAGCAGTTATAAACATGCACACACACTACTACCACTGCTACTGTCTTTTACCTGCCAACAATATTACAAGCATTACAGTAATTTTTCTTCAGTTAAGAAATGAGAGTGGATTTCATTATGAATTTGCCAGTGTGGCTCCTAGAGTGGTCAGAAAGTTGATGCTGAGTGACATTACAAGCAGTTACTTCACAAGGCTTAAGGGTCTGATCCAAACCCATTGAAAATACTCCCATTGACCTCAGCTGGCTTTGGATTAAAGGCTGCGATTGTACTGCTGCTTCTTGGGACTTTTAGTCCAGTAAACCAGGGACAGAATCCAGAAGTAATATCCATGTTTCCTACTTTCTAATGCAGAGCACAGCAGCTCATGCTGACTTCCTTTTTCTTTTTCTTTTTCTTCTCTCTGAGTCATCAGAACTGCACTCTCTCTTCCAGTACACATTTCATGAGTTCTAGGAGTAGTGAAATGCAGACAATAATTTAATTATTTTATTTAGATGTGGGCAAGCATGAGCTTCAAATTGTCTGTTTTCTTACAATCAGAAAATTTAATATTAAGCAAGTTAAAAAGGAATTCTCCATCCATCAGAAACTAAATGCTAAGTTACAGTAGTCAAACAAAACATGTTATAGCATACTACAGCATAATAGTTTCTGTGTAACAGTGTATGCTTGTATAAATAAAGAAGTTTAAATGAGCAATAAGGTACACCATGTAGGATGTTTCCTTTGATCTTTAAATTAACTTTGGGGAATTACGACATAAATTACGACAGGCTTAATTACTTACTCTAATTATGATCAGTTTCTGATATGTGTGAACTGCATGCATAACCTTTTGTATCCAGACCCAGTCATCTTTGCTACACATAGAGCTACTGAGGGTCCAAATTTGTGACAAGGCAGATGACTGGTCCTACTGGGTAAGACAAAAGATCCACCTACCCTGGTGTTCCATCTTTGGCAGTGACCACTAGGAAATACACGGGGAAAAACATCAGTTTAAGGCAAGCATGTAATACAATTTTCCTCCTGGCTTTGTCTGTCTGCACTTTAAGGATTTTCTGAGCGGGGTACCCATACTTTTGTGGGTTTTTTTATTCCTCTTTCTTGAGTTTAAGAATTGCTTTCAAATTTGTCTAGGACTTTGGCCTCTCCATCTTGCATGGCAACAAGTGATTGTAACTGTGCACTATGAGAAAAAAAACTTCCTTTTGTTTAAACCTGCTTCCATTTGACTTTACTGGTTGCCTCCAAGAGTTGGGGGGTAGGGAGGGAAGAGGCAGTGAAAGGAAGAAACACGGAACATGCCTGCTCACCCTTATCTTCTCCAGACCTCTTGTGACTTTGTACAGTCCTACCTTGTTCCCACTTCATCATTTTTTTCGAAGTTCAAGAGATCTGGTGTATTCAGTCTCATCTCACATAGAAGCTACTCCATTATTTTGAATCTTGTAATTGCAATTTTTTATAACATACATGTTCAGGACTAGTTGATTATTGAACTGTACATGCATTAAAACATTTTAAAGGGAAAGTAAATACTAGATTGCAGTAAGAAGTGTGCTGTAGTCTGGCAAGGCCTAGGAGAAAGAACTCCCATTCATTTAGACTTAATTGCACTTCTATGCCTCACTGATCACTTTTTCCCCCAAGTCCTGCTTTAAGCACTAGCATATCACAGATTGTTTTGTGGAAATCACAGTCCATGTGATTCTGCTCATAGATCCTTCATCAGGTAAACACCATTGCCAGCCTGTCTCTACGAACGAAGAAGTCTGTTCTGAATATGGCAATTACTAAGAGAGTACAAAGGTCAGCGATTAAAATAAATAAATAAATAAATAGATCAGTGCCGTGACTGCTCTGCCTTCCTGAGCGTCTGCTTTCACAGGAAGAGCAAGTGTGATCCATGTTATCCTAGAAGTTCTCACTTATTTATTGGCAGCAGAAAGATTCCAACTGAAAGACGATAAATGAGAGAACTAATCTGGATAGCGACCTCACATTACACCAGTCAGGGTATGTGAGCAAGGAAGCTGGCAGTCTATCTTGTTCACAGAGAGAAGGACAGGGAGTTAAAGTTTATTGATTTTGTTGTTGTTCCGTATACTCCATCCAGAACAGAAGCAAGAAGATTAGATGATTTTTTTTTAATATAGTCAACTTCATCAGGAATGTGACTGTTGGTGAAACTGTGAGGCAGACAGGAACTGGAAATACTATGATTTAACCATTCCGGTGTTGTCCCTGTACCAGCTAATTGAGAATAAATGGATTTCCAATGCTATTTTTTACATTTTAGCCATTCCTTGCTGATGATCTGGCTCTTTTCAAAGAGCACAGAAACTCTCTCTGACTCAGGAAATACATGAGCCACAGATTGTTGGTAGAGCATAGCATCTTCCTTGTGTGTCTGCTTTTCCCCACTGACATGGAAACAGTAAAGGATTAGATGGGCCTCTGGCCTGACTTGGTGGTTGTTCTTACATTAAAGTGCCTTTCTCATTTATCAGCATAAAAGTTTTAGCAGAATGAAGTAACTTTTTGTAAAAACTCTGTTTCCATTTAAGCACAGAAGTAGGTAGATGGATTTTCAGTAGAGCTCAGTATGAGCTCTTAAAAAAAATGTGATTCTTGATGAACTGATAAGAGTTGGAGGCAGAGGCAGGGAATTTCTTCTATAATCTAAATATAGTTTCACAGTGTTTGTATATACATCATTACATTTCATGTGATGACGTATATTACCACATTGTGTGCTTCGTTCCCTTCTTGCAACTTAAATCTTGGAAATCTGCTTTAAAAGAGGACAGATAATCTTCTTAAAGGTCCTTCTGATTTTAGGCAACAGTCCTTTCCTTTCTCATGCCCCCTTTTAAGTTTCTGAGCCTAAGTCAGATGTTTGCATGTGTAGCTGCCGAATCTCTCTGTAACTGGTGTAAAAGTAGTCTTAGCAATATCTCTGTGAATTGGGTTATTTGAAATGGTTGCCTGTCCATCAAAACAGCAGAGATTGTTCAGGAGTTCCCTTGACACTTTTGCTTTACTCTCCCAGGAGAACCAGTCCTGTCTTTGCAAACTTCTCTTTCTTCCTAACATGAAAACAGTGGACTTTGAAAAGGCAGATGGTCAAGGAACAATGTATGTGACTTTGAACCTAAACATGGTACATACAGATTATGAGAGAAAAAACCGTAATGATAACAGTGGCCATGATTCTTCATGTGGTTATTTGGCAGAACATAATACAGTGTGTTTCACATCATGTTTCCAAAGTGTTACTGATTTCTATGGTCTGTATGCTATTCCAAAGGAGAAGAAATCTAGAAAATCTGCACCTGAGGTTTTAAGTACACAAAAAGATGCTATTTGTGAGGTAGCAATATTTCAACTTGACTATCACAGACAGAACATACAAAGAAGCTATGAAACAACTTGACTTAAATTATGAGTGCGTGAAATTTAATAGAGAAAAAAGCTCAAACATGTTGTTTTAATTTTTATCTGGGTCCTTACTGCAGACCCCCCAGCACCACCTCCATGAAGGAAAGGTCCTCATCCTGATCCTCTTTAGAGGGGAAGACTTCTAGAACCTTCTGGCTTCCATGACAAAAGAGAAGGTGAAGAAAAGAAAGAAAAAGAAAATCAGAAGGAAACCATCCCCAAAGTACATCCCTACTTGGGGCAACCTGTTTTCTTCTTCATACAAAGCTAATTCTGCTTAGATCCTGTGTCCCTGTCATTTCAGCAAATGCTTAGCAATTTCTGAGAACGCGGAGCTTGCAATGTGTGATCTGTCCCTTCTTTATCAAGTTTGAACAACCTAGATCCTATGATGATGGATTCCTAAGCACTCCTGAGATAGTCAAGAGGTCCAGCTAACCTCCATATCTGGTTTCATACAAAGATTTTCTTGACCCCTTTCTGTATCAAAGACATTTATTCGATGGAGCAGCCTGTTCTACTTGGCTCTGCAGTGAAAGGGGCAATAAGCACAATTCCTTTTCCCGTGTCAACAGCCTTTTTCTGTTTTGTAGCAAAATGCCTAACAATGCTGTGTGTTATATGACATCAGACTGGTATGGAGCCACTTGTTTAGGTAATGATGAGTGAAAATATTGTTGTCTATGTTGAAAAGAAGAATTAGTATTTTCCTGATGCAAGGGAAACTTTTAGAACAGTTTCCCATCTCCGTCTGTTGCCATAACTGTACTCTTTGCTATTTCTTACATTTTTGTAAACTGCTGTAGAGTGCAGTATATTTGACCCTGTGATTATGACTGAGATGCTTGGAGTTAGAAATGTTTTTGTTGAGAGCAGGCTGACATGCTGATAAAAATGAACTACATTCCAGACCAAATTTCAGTATAGTACATATTTCAAGGCCACTTGATGCTTTGATATCACAAAAATAACGGTCTTTTGCGACTGCAAGCTTAGTATCTATAGTTTCTGGGGGTTTTTTGCAGGAGTTACTGTTCCAAAGACAGAGTATTATCTAAAAATCTCCTTGTCTTACCTTAATAATAGTGTTGTCCTTTTACCCCCTCTATTTGGCTTAAGGTGTAGCAAAGATCTATATTAGTTTAATGTCCTCTCATTCAATTAAAACTGTTCGATACTTGTGCCATACAGTACAGTCAGCAGCATATTTTAGAAAATGCTCCTTTGGATGGTACAAATGTGTAATATTGAGCTGTACAGTTTAATGTATTCTTCTGAAGGAGGATCTGTGCTTTTTAGGAGACAACCACTAGCTTTTATTTTAACTACTGAGGCAAACTGAGTTCATTAGTGAGCATAATAGGATTAGACATGAAAAAATGGACCCAAACTTTCTAATCTCATTTGAAAGGAGCCTCTCCAAAAGCAGACAAATGCTTTCTTTTTGCTGCCTTTCTGAAGAACCGTTTCACTGAAGCTGACTCAGATTGATAGAATAAGTAAAAAGACGAGTCACATTCTGCAGAGTGACATTATGTCTGACTAAGGCAGTAAGAAGCACTTGCCTTCAATAAAAGGAAATGTATTCCACTTCCTATTAAGTTTCCCCTCTGCTTCTTATTAAGTTCAGGTAGGCGTAGTTCCTTGATATAAAAACGTGTATCCAACATTGACTTTCTCCTTTGGTCGAGGACACTAACTAAACGAAATGATCTTCAGCATTGGTGGTTGCTTATTATCTTTCAAACATGTAAGTATAGCAGGTTCCTTCTGAATGAAGTGGTATGGTGCCGCAGCGCAGCTAACCTTGCCCAGGTGTCTGCCTGCGTGCAAAACTCCTGCTGCTTTCCCAGTTAAGTGTGCTTGATCTCTTCTCCGTCTCCGCAGTTAGGGGTCTATTGTTACACTCTCATCTGAAAGCTTGCAAATGACATTTGGGTGTGATCGACTGCTAATGGAAGATTACAACCCCGTGGATCAAAGTGAACCATACATCAGAAAGGGGCTCTTAAGAATTTTAAAGGTTTAACATAAAGAAGATAATTATACAGTCTGATTTAGAATTGTTTCTGTCCTTGTCACTCATACTTTTATGAGCCAAGCTTGTACTGCGACTGCACATGCGAGGAATGCTTTTGTATAAGAAATGTAGCTTACACAAAATTCTTCCAAGATTTCACTTTTACAGAAGGTTGGTAGATAGGAAGAAAACCTTTGCTACCTAAAGATTGTCCATATCCATTTTGTTTAAGACTTCTAACAATTTCCTTAGGTTTTCACATAATTAATGTTCACTGATACTGTTGTGAGATTTAGAGTCCTTCTGTTTTGTACTTTTTTCAGACCAAGGACTGTAGAGTTCAGAAGTTCAACAGTAAAAGCAATATAGGGTAATCTGCCATTTGAATGCTGCCAATAGTGAAACACAGGTAACTGCCTACAACTTCAGGTTATGCTGCGTGATTCACAGATGAGATTAAAATATTGCTCTACATTTGAGAGTTCTCTCTGAGAAATTACCTTACAAGAAAAGCTAAGGATTCTAAAATAGTTCTGCGTTCATCTGTTAGCAACGTGATTTGTAATGGTTTCTAAATAGTAGAGAGTAGCTGCAGCCTTGTCTAACACTGACCTTACCACTTCACATGACTGATTTTGTAAGGATCTACATGTAGGTGTTTAGATGTTTCACTGCTTCCGTCTGACATAAACTAATGATGTAGACTGGCTAAACATGGTGACATGATTAAACAGTGATGTTAATTAGTGGCTTCTGTGAGAGACTTGATCCCTCTTTTTAGTAGCAGTTGTATGCATGTACAGGACTTAAAGGGACAGAAGTGGATGTTTTCTTTATAGCACCTGTCAATAGCATTAAGAGTTCAGGAAAAACATTTAAACTATCTGGTAAAACGCATAAGGTCCATCTTCATGCCCCATGGTTGTGCAAAAACAATATCTTTGTGTGAAGGGAGATGGCAATTTTCTGCACGTAGTAATCATCTGCACTATTACTTAGATGTCATGTATTGATGATCCTATTTCAATCAAACATATCTCATTTAGAGGGCTTTTGATGGGAGGAATTTTTGGAAGGGTTTAGGAAGGTTAAATCTGTGAGACATGGCTTCCATCTGGAATGCATTAGCTACAAAGATTTATTAGCCAGAGTGCCTCTGCATAATGTTCCATGGAAAGCAAAGCCCTGCATCTAATTTCCAGCATGATGTCTATATGAGGAGTGATCTTTGAAATATCATAGGTGACAATCAAGTTTGTTATAAAAATAGTAAATGCACACGATTTTCATGGCGGCTATTTTAAATCCCTCGTGAGGGCTGCTAAGCAGGTAGTTGATTTGTTGACAAATGATAAAACTGTAGGAATAGCAACATGCATGACATTTTTAAACAGGATAGACTCTTTAAGCAATAAGTCTTACATCAGGAAAATTATCAACATTTAGTGGTTGCTTAACTCTGTGAAGGATAGCATTAGGAAATAATAGAGGCGATATTTAACTTTCTGTTTCGGTGTTTTCTGATTAAATCTGTTTCAAGAAGTGCTGCTTCTGATCAGCAAGCAGGAGGGAAGGAGCTTTACAGATTGTAATGCATTAACAAAGCTCATTCCCTGCAACTCTAAACCATCATGTGTCTGATGGAGGTTAAAAATTACTAGCATAAGGACAGTACTGATCTCAGTTTCACAATGAGCCAAGTGGGGAAGAAAGTGGGTTTTTTTAAGTCTGTAACTACTAGAAGAATTCAATGATGTGCCTGCTACAGAACATTTCTACGTAGAATTGACAGGGTAAGGTGATTGGATTTCAGTCAATGATGAGAGAAAGGTGCCTAAAAAGCTTTGAAAATCTGACCCATTTAAGCAGGACAGTGAATTACTAAATATTAACTGGTACCTTGATGAGAATACTGTTTCTGAAAGACAGAGACAGCAATTTCTTTTCTGTAAACTCAGTTTCAGTATATAAAGTCTGAAGTTGCCAATACTCTCCAAAATTCCCAATAAATAAATATTTATTTATTTCAAATAAATAATTCATGCATCATGATCTACTCCATTCCTGGCTTTTCCTTGGCCTCTTGAGTCATGGCTGGTTCTCTGCTTGTAGCATGGATACCGGTAGAAGAATATTATATATAAAATGCATTTTAAAAGTATATGGAGGATAGAGGAAAAATAAAACCTGACACTTTTTAGAGGAGTATAAATGTGGCATTAGAACTGTGAGCAGGGAGTCTGGATATCTGAGTTGTATCTCAGCTTTACTTCAGAGAGAAAACTTCTGTGAACCTGGGTAAATATCTTTGTTTTCTGTGCTATATTATTTCCATTTGTGAAGTTGAGTGCATGATGTTAGCTGCCTTTGCGTAGGAATCCTTCTTTAATCATGTAATGATTATTAAAGTCTTTCTAAAAGAAAAAAAAGAATTTACAGGTAAATTGCTTTCTGTGCCAGTAGAAAAATCCATTGCTGAAATATACCACATATTCCCTCATACACACTGTCTTGTTGCTGAGCTAGAGTATCAAAGTGAATATCTTTTTCAGATAATTTCTAGTTCAAGTTTTCTCCCATGCGTATGTGTTTGTGTGTGTGTTTCTGTACATATATCAAAATATTAGAAAATATCCTCTGTTTTTAATCTTTTCTTTATAGAATCTATTAACTGAAAAATACAGATTATCCAATACAGAACATATTTTTAAAAAATTTGTAATCTCCTGGCTTCAGAAATCTGAAACCCTGTGTAATACCTGGAACGTGCTAGTGAAGAAAGACCCCAGAAATCCGCTAGTTGCATCAAACAGCACCGCTTGTTGACTCATTAGTAAGTGTTAGAAGTGTTAAAAACACGAGGATGGCAAAATGTGAAGGACAACAATAACTATCCAGCTTTGCCATCTGTGTATTTTGGGGCTAGAGCAAGGTTTACAGTTTTTAAATTGCCAATTCCTTTGGCAAAGGGTTGGGTTTAAAAAAAAATAAATCAATAGTACTTTCATCTTCTCAAGGAGTTTGGTTGTTTCAGCAAAGGGTGTTCAATCCATTTATTCCTGTCCGGAGTGAGGAAGGTAAGAAGACCCTAAGAAGACCCTCTGTGGCATCAAGAGCATTGAAAGAATGATTCGCAGCAGAGAAGTGCACTTTCTCTGCCTCTTTCCCCACCTCTGTTTCCCATTTAGGTGGGATGTGAGGTCCAGGGCAACTGTTTGCGTCTTAGAACTCCTCCCTCTCCTTATTTAAAGTCTTCCTGTGCAACAGCATTGGAGAGTTATCAAGACATTATTGCTTCTAACTGATCCTACAAGTAAGATGGTACTGAGCTGCATTTCCATTTTAGTATCTTTGACTCTTACACTTTGTTGTTTAAGAGTTAGTTACAAGTTTATTTCTAAGAAGTTACTTTTCAATACTTGAGCTCATTACTTCCTGCTATGGGATCCCTGAGAGAGGAAATAGCAAAGCAGGACGAATGTGGGGGATCATGATCATTACAAAGGCACAGGGTCTTTAAGTGGGTAGACCCATTCATGACAAAGAGGTACATGTTTAGACAAGAGATAAAGCTGCATTGTGTCATCAGGAATGAATGTTTCATCATAATTAGTTGTTCATACCTGCTGTGGATGTGCAAGTTCCAAGGCAAACCTAAAAGAGAGAGACTGGGCAGTTTGTTGATGAGTTATCCTTTAAGAAGGATAAGCTTCCCCACTTGCTTCAGAAAGATACTGTATTGTCCTGATAGGATGAGGGGAGAGGACTGGGAAGAAATGGGTTGAGTCCTCTGAATTAAAATGAAGAATCGTTAATTGTACAGTGTAAGTTTCTATTGCAGCCAGTAAGATGCTTGAAGGCAAACAACAGTGGTAGGTAGTTACTGGCCATTAGACACTTCTTTAAAAGGTATTCCTTGTGCATGTTTCGTTCACTTGTTTACTGTGTTAAGTACATGGGAATGGATATCTTTGGAACAAGTGACTGATGTACAGTTAATACTGTATTTTCAGTTACATATCCTATTCTCAGTACTTTCTTTTTAGAATAAACTTTTGTTCAGACAAGTGCTAAAAGGACTCATCCTCATTGTGTTGATGTGGTTGTGTTTCTCTTAGACTGTAGGAGGCAGCTGGCAGGAAAGAGAAATGTTATGATCTTTACAAAACAATTATGGGACAGATTTTCAGCTGTGGAGATTGCGTGGCCATTCAGTCCTTCCCCATCCACTTCACATTGCATCTGCCAGTACTGCTGCTTCTGGTTTTCAGTGTTGGTATCCCCCCACATTAGAAAACATAGCAAGGAGCTGACTCACTGTAATTTGTCAGCAGGTTTCAGCTATTGAGCTTTTAGGTAGTCTTTGTTGCAAATGTGGCTACTTCTTTTCCCTCCAGAATCCCCAAGAGAAGGCAGCACTGCATCTCGAAATTATTGACCTCCTCTTATGATCAAAGGTCAAACTCAGAAATCTGCACTAAGTTAGCCAACATCAGCCTTGTTATAAATGGAAGCTGCAGTAGTAGACAGAGTTCATGTACGTTGTCTATGGTATATGGCAAGTTTCTTCTACAGCAAGTGGTTTAAAATGTCAAAATGAGTACTGATATTTCTAGATGTCCCATGTGCTATGGACTAGCTTTCACTGGGTGTACACCATCAGCTGCATTTAGAAGTTGATACAACTGTTTACTAAGCATATTCTCATTTGTAATACATTTGTAATAATGCTAGATTGTTGTCTTGCCTTACAAATATAAAGATCTCAGATTTTGGAGCATCTGGGTTTTGATATATTGCAAAATCTATCAAATGCGAAAGCTATTGTTAATTCCTCAAATACCAAAATCTACAGTTCAGTTCATGGTGGCATGTGGTGTGGAGCTAAGAGAGAAATTTGGCCCTTTGTGCCTGTTTACTCATTCAAACTATTGAATAGCACGTATACTGGAGCTCGGAAAATGTCCTTTCTAAGTTGGAACAGTGATTGTGTTAACATAAGCAAACCTAAAGCATGTGTTGAATGCTTATCAGGCATTAGAATCAATAAGTAGTCTTTAGATTTAAAATTAATGATTTTCTGTGTTCTCCAAAAGTCAAAATCTCTCAAAGTTGTCTTTGTTGCTTCTGATTTCTCCCCAGAGAGTAAGCAGGGTGTGATAAATCATCATACCCACAAAATAAACAAAGTGCTTGACAGAAAAGACTTGAATTACACTTAAAAGAGGAAACCCCTGCCTTAAACATCCTCAATATTTTGAAACTGTAGTTGTGGAAATGTAAGATTAAAAGAAGATCTGGCACAGCTCTAACCTAACACTATTGCAGAGATGTTAGAAAGAGCTTCAGCATTATCTTGACATGGGAATGAGGTCATGTTGTTGGATTAAGTCATCTGACTGTGTCCCTGCTATTTATTTGATGAGTCTTTTACAGGTTTACTTGATAATGCCAAGTGATGTAGAAAATTTAAATACATAAAAACATCAGCAGAATAGCTGACTAAGAGCAAGAGCCTTTACACAATCTTCTATGAAAAATAACAGAATACGTTTTATGTATGAAAGGCTTAAAAATTGAATTAATAAGTAAATAAGCACATAAATATATATCTGTACGTAAAGGAAACATAAGAGAAAAACCTAGTATATAAAAATGAAACATTGTAGAGGACATTATTGTGAAGGACAAGCTGACTAAATGAATTTGAATTTATGTAAAAACTGTTTAAATACCCATAGAAAAATACATTTTGAAATGTGAAAGTTGAGATATAAACTCATAAAAGACTGAAGCTCTTGTTATGAACTACCAGCAGCAGTATTTTCCTCAAACATCCTTTGTTCAGGTAGCCATGTAAGTGAAAGTGAGGCCCTGTCTGATAATGCTACAAGCCTAATGTAGAAGGAAAAATTATTCCTGATAAAAAGTGTGCATCATTCTACAACATGCAGTGCAGTGTTAGCTATTTTTTACGTAGTGATTTATCCCTGTTCATGTTGCAGTAGAATTTCTATTTTCTTCTTTTGCAGTCAGATTTGTAACAAATTTGGAGATTTCTGTCCCATGACTTTCTTTTTGAGCGTGTCAGACTCTTAGAGGTGTTATCCTGTATTTGTGTTAAACCTGTCACTGACAAGAAATATGCAATACACTAAAACATCATTTGCAAATGGAATACAATGTAACCTTTCAGAGAATTCATCCAGGAAAGCCTCTGTGGAACAAAACAAATGTCCGCCAGTAAGTGGTAAAATTCTGAAGCTATGACCTGTACCTACTAAGAATAACTGAATAGTGAATTAGCTGGGAGATGTGTACACTCTTACTTTAGGAATTTATTGTCTTATTCCATTAAGAAAAGAGAAATATGAAACTAAAATGTATCCTCAAGAATCTGTGGAGACAGAGGAGAAATCCACTTGTGTGAACTATGAGGTGACCTATGAGATGAGAAGGTGAGACAATGAACTGTCTCTTTCCAATCTGAAATAAACATGTCCAGCCCAGAAATGGCAAACTACTACAGCATTCATAAAGAATGTTTGGACTAACAGAACATTTCTCCCAAAAGTTAAATTCTTTTGAATAAACTGACAGAACATGCTTTTTTTGAGGCAGTAGTAGCCCTTTTAAGCCATAGAGCAGAAGGTGTTATGCTAAATAAAGCCCTTGGAATGTTTGGATGAACTTCTTGCCTTCTCTTAAAGAAAATTTGACATGTTGACACTCTTCTAAAATTTTGATCTATGATAATCCACGTAAATCCCACCTAGTCAGTTAGTTGGTGTGTGATTTTCTCTCAAATGTAGTTCTTGATCACCTGTTCTTTTCAAGTGCTGGTGACCTCTGAGCAGGTCAGTTTGCACCTTGCTAGTCTCATCTTGGCATACCTCCAAAAGGTGAATAGGTCAGACTTCTGTTAGTGAGCCAA
This sequence comes from Fulmarus glacialis, assembly GCF_000690835.1. NCBI lineage: Eukaryota > Metazoa > Chordata > Aves > Procellariiformes > Procellariidae > Fulmarus > Fulmarus glacialis. Next base: position 46,853 of record NW_009215049.1, read on the forward strand.
AAAGGAAAGTTCAGTCTGAATGCTTAACAAGAGAATAGAGCATTCTGCAGTAAATGTTATTCTGACGCATAGCGGAAAGTGCCAGAACTTAGTTTGGGAACTTCCTAGAGCACAGGTAGTAAATTTCATTCAGGCTGATCGCATTCACCAGTAGCTAATGTGGCATCTTTACCAATACCTTTGAGCTCTGAGCAAGTTTCTCAACTCACCATAGAGGTTTGCAAGGTTCTGTTCTGCAGTGGTAGCATACAGGTAATTCTGATGGACATTAATGGGAGCTCCTGGAATATGCTGTTGAGCTCATAAGGTTAATGTCATAACCACAAATAAGCGTCACTACCAAGGCCTGACAGTGATTTGGTCTCTACTTCTTGCTTTATCCAAATCTCAGCTTTTAGTTCTGTGTGGGAATCTGTATTACTCTCTTGAAATAGGTGATAAGCACACAAATTCTGACTAAGTTCATTAAGGGCTGTCCCTTTGGGTTTACACCAGAACAGCGCCCGGTGATGCTAGCATACTGCAGGATTGGGCCTATGGAGACCCAACAGTTTTATTTATCATAACGATAACTTGGAGATGTATCAAAATTGATAACAGCAATAGAACTCCCTGTAAGAATTAAAAAGCTCATTAGAAAAGAATTTCTCAATGATATAAATAGCTTTTTAAATCCAGCCAGGCCAAAATGCTATTTGATTATTCAAAGGGGATTTTTGAAGAGAGCTGTTAATCGGTGTCAGATTCAAAAACAGTTCTACGCTGTCTTCACAGATAGAATGTAAAATGTTATATTTTTCATATTCATACATTTCTTAGTGTCTGTTATCACCATGTGTCTTGAAAATTAGGAGGTACTGCATGAAGGAACATTCATAAGATTAGCTAAGTTTGGAGCTTCACAAGTTAATGTTTGAGATAGAAGATTTTTGCTTGTTAGCAAAATATATTTCTGAGAAAGAAATACATTTGCAGATACAAATAATTTACTGATAAGCTGCTACTGAGAAAAAAACAATGTTAAGGAAATAAATAATTCCAACAGCAATGAAGCTGATGAGGCCTAATATATTTATGGCCTACTCCCATGTACAGTCTGGAGACTCTAGTGTCCAAAAACATGGTTGAGCTTTCTTTGCTTTGTGAGCTTTTCCTTCAGAATTTAGATCATTCTCCTGTACACAGGCACTTATTTCATGAAACTCATTGGCGCTTAATATCTCTGAGACATCTACCCTTTTCTCAAATTTGGTTTAAATAGGTCAGTAAGTTCAGAGTGTTATGGTGAGGCAGCTATACAGATAAACAGAACAATACCATAGGGCTTATTTTCTTAGGAAAAAAATTGTATTCCCCTAAATCGGAGAACTTTGAAGTGAGTTTTATGAATATGTTATTGTGTTCTCTTTATATTCTCTCATCAAAACTTTTTTTCTAACTGTTGTGTAGCTAGATGTTATTGATAAAGGGGCAGAAAGTGCAGTGAATAGAAAGACTCCACAAAGAGCACTAGCTTTTTGATGCCTCTCTTCACTATTTTTCAGGAAGCCAAATGTTGCAAAATGCATATACAACTATTTGGTGAGTTAGAGAGATTTGTGGTGATGTGTATTCATACCAAAAAGGTATTGATGCTTAAACTGAAGTACGAATTAGTTCTCTAAAAGCATATACTTAAAATGGATTTAGACCAGAAAATGAGGGAAGAGTAGAGTCGCGTTACTAAGAATGACCATGAAACTTGAAGTTTGGATGTTACGTAAAATTATTTTTGACACATTAAAATACATTCAATCTATGCTCATTGTAATTCACTTTATGGTGAGTCGCTTAATAGCAGAATATGTATAATTTATACTGCTATCCTTCATGCTTTTAAACCGTAATATCCTTTCCTCAATGACTGCTTGTCAATTTCTCTGATCTAGAGTTGATTTCATAAATTAACTAGGCCAGTTAAGTAGAGAATTATGATTAGAAGAAGAAGAGAAAGCAAATAAATATTAATCTACCACCCTGAACTACTTCTTTCCAAGATCCTAACTCCCAGTGTACTTCAGAGTTGCATATGATGTCTTTTGTCGATTCATCCTCATTATCTGTACATTATTTAATCAATGCAGTGTTTTATGGCACAAACTGAGGTATTTTTGTGTGATGTCATCTGTGTGAACATTGCCACATAAGCACTGCAGCCCAAACCTCATGTATACTTTGATATTGCCCAGTTATTTCTCTTCTCCTTTCTGTTAATTCCTTTGTACTTGCACAAAGTCATTAAGTGTTGTTTCACCTATTCGGTAATGGGAACTGTTCTTAGTTCCTTTCTGTTGCTACTCCTTGGCATTTGTTCGTGTGGAACACGCAACCCATTTAGGGGGCAGTCTCTTCTCAGGACTACATATATAGGCCATTCATTAGAACAGCCTTGATTACTCTTGTGCTCGGAAATTAGCTTGTCCATAATAATTTTTTTTTCTCGTTTTATGTTCTTAGACCAGTACATCGTATGTTTGGATTGGAAGTTACATCATACATTATTTCTTTATTAGATAATTTCCTAGAGACTTTTTCTTTAGGTGAATATTTATTCTCCCAGCCCTTTCTTAGTCCTTTTATTGCACACAGCACCACGGGCCAATAAACAATATCAATTATAGATGCAAGGTTATTGCTAGAGAGCCTGGATATTGATCTCACATAAGTTAGAAATAGCTGAAGGAATGAACTTATATGTTGGCAGGTGTCCATATCATGAAGCAATCACCATAAATATCTTCAGCCCGGCCTTTTCTTGACTCATACTACAAATATTAGGAGCTGAAAAATCAGAATGAAGCAATATTGCATGCAGAGTTGGAACACATTAGGTAGCCAACGTGTGAGGAAAAACATGCTATCTCTGTATAAAAATTGAGGGCTTTAGCCTCTAGGGCTGCCAGTTTGGTCCTTTGCAAAAGGAAGATCTTAAGTAACATGGTTCTTTAAAAGAAAAAGACATATCATTAGTGTAATCATCTTGCGGTTTCACAATCAAGAGTTAAAGTATTTGCTTGTAAAGATGCCGAGTGTCAAGCAACATATGCCAATATTTCTATTTCTCGTATTTTCTTTAATAATAGAGGGGAAAAATTCTGGTTTTGTCATAGGCTGTCTATTTTTTGTATTGATTCTTTGCTCTCAAAAAATATTCAGAATTGAATCCAAATGCTACACTACCTAAAGCTTGATGTTACTTTGAGACTAGTTTTAATGAGGGATTGCAACTGAGCCAACCTGAATTGCTCAGTTGCAGCTTGGGCAAGTAGAAGAACCCTGATGATTTATCTATGTGGGTGAGTTGGCATCAGTTTGCAAGCCCTCTGGGTAGAGGCAGAACATCCAGCAGGAAGAATTAAAAAGGAAAAAGGAGAAGAAACGTTTATCACCCGTCTACTAACATTTTATGGCAGTGTTATGGTAAACTGAGAGATGAATGCCCACATTCATGTATTTTGCACTATTCTGAGACACTAATAACATTAAATCAGACTTAATACTTCACACCAAATGTTCAGTAAAATAGGAAATGATGTGAATATTTGTTGATGCTATATGCTACGAGTACAGCATCAAAAGTAGTGCTTGAAAGACATAAAATTCTGCAAAATAGAGGTCAGAATTATGCTAATATCATGATAATATAAAATTATTAAGTCACCAAATGACAGGATTACAACCCAACTATCTTCAGTCCCTAGGAACCTTTCAGCTAAGCTCATGGTAAATAAAACAGCCGATCCTACACGGGAGTCTGATTACAAATTTAAACATTTGTATTATTAGAACTGCACGAAGCATTCACCTCTGGAGACTGGGGTTAAAATCTGATTTAGGTTACTGGAGAATATTAGTGTGGTTGTCCCAGCCTAGTAGACACTTCATTATATAATAAAATCGCCTCTCAATCCTGAAACCAGTCAGTATGGTTAACATGTTCTCTTTAGAAAAGTCTAGAATTGGCATAGCCAGAGAGTTACAGAGCAGGATTAAAGTAAATTGACGGGCCTGTATGAAGAAACATGCTCATTACTTTACTTATCAATATATGTATCTATTTGCCAGTTTCTCTACAAAAGTATTTAGTGTGCTGGTAATTTGGATAGAGAGGGATGAACAGGTTGAGTGCAGGTATGCATTCAAAGAAAAAGGCATAACTGAAGTATATTGCAAAGTCAAACCATGGAATGGAGATCTTAGTTCACAATATTCAGCTATCTCATATTATCAGACTTCGCTATTCTTTTTTTCTTTTCAGATATTCAGTATGAGTCAGTATTTGGTGTATTTTTTGTATTTCTGTGCAGGTACAAACACTGTGGGGTTTATTACATTACTGGAGTCAGTAGAGAAAAGCTCTTTTTCAGTAACTGCTTTACTTCTGTTATTGATCCTTTTTTACTATTCATTTCATTTTCTATAATTGCGTAAAATAGTGTATATTGCAAGAATTTAAGGACAATCTATATCCATCCAAATACTATGGAGATAATAAAGTCTTTGCTTGTCAATATTATCAATTTTTTTCTCTTATTATATTCCCTTTCCTCTTATTAGATTTTTAGGCAGGCATTTTAAATTCCTGAAGACATAAACTACATAGCGCCAAGCCACTGTAAAGGCCTAACACATCAGTAAATGTCACTAAAGTGTCAACTCTTTGTATCATAACTGCAGTTCATTTCTCAACATTGACAGTGATGCTTATACTGGATAAGGATTGGAATGGGCATATTTCCAGATCTTAATTACATCAGGCATAGGGATGAGGAACAGTCTTTTTCCTCATGGGGGAGGGACAGTAGAGCTAAATTTGGCCTTCCAGAGCCCTATGCATCCCCGTTTATCTGGAGATAATAGAATTAAATTAAGCTATGGGACTTCCTTAGCTAGAACTTGCTGCCTTCTGCAGGGGTCTAATAAGGATAGATATAATTGGGTAAATGGTGAATAAGAATAAAAAAAGTACACAGTATAAGCAGTATGCTTGAGAATAAATGATGACAAATTGGATTCCATGCAGTCCCTGCAGGTTAAAATATAGCAACATATGTGGAATTACAGGTGAAATGTATATCTTTCTCGTTTCCTAACTTTTGCCACCTTGTCTCAAATCTCACACATACAGTATCTTTTGAAGTTTAAGGAGAAGATGGGGAAGGAAAATTACAGCATCTGTTTGGTATTAAGCAGAAGCTTTTTAATGCTGTTCGTATAAGGTTAAAGATGCACAAAATGTAAGTGGCTACAAATACATGCTGCACAAATGGGATTTTGGTTTTCTGACCCATATCCACCTACTGAATTTAGTCTTTTAACACTTTAGCATTTATTTTCACTTTTTTTTCACCTCTCAAAGAGAAGAACAAACACGGAGAATGTAGCCCCAATAGAATAATTAATTAGATCATTCACTGGCAGATATTTCTGTAATTTATTTAAATACAGTTGTTCTTTTTTTTTTTTTTTTTTCCGTTTTGGGGGAGTTTTTAAATACAATTAGAATGACTTTAAGAAAAAATCACAGTAGGGAAATAATAACTAAAGATCAAAAGGTCTCTTCATCTTAATTTTCTGTCTATCAAAATACACTAGAAGCCTTTGCCTGGTGTAAAAGACATAGTCATTTAATTATAATTTATTTTCATGCTTGCAACCTATGGTGTGCAGTTGTGAATATGAAATAACCTGTATCGGTGGAGTTCCTTTGCTTCAGTTGCAGATGCAGAACAATCATATCCATGAAATTTGCAAAGACTGCTCCAGAGATGTGGAATAAGGTTCAAAATCCTGTGGTAGACTAAAAGGGTGTGATCCACTTTCATTTGTTCCATTTTGTGGAGGAATGAAGTCAATCTGATTCTAGCACACCTCGGGAGTGACTTTGTAAATCGTTAGGATGCTGTGGTAGGTAGAGCTAGTTTTAGAACAGGCTTGTCCCTGCCATTTGCTCCCCTTTCCTTTGTTTCTTGAAGAAGGCCCTGATTTGGAACTGTTGGAGCTAATGGTTAAACTGTCAGGTTGCTCCATCCATATGCATGTTATTACTTATCTGCCAAAAGGTTTGCATATACTAATGCATGTCTTATAAATCTGAGCTTGTGTTAAAAAGTTGCAGCGCCCTATCTGACTATAAAGCAGAGAGCAGCATTAGTATATTTACAAGGAAGGTCACATATTTATTAATAAGCAGACAGAATGACAGAAACCTTAAGAAAAGAAATCATAGAAAGCCACAGAGGCCAATGTAGTTAAGTGGGGGATAGCAACACAGAGATTACTATGAGCAATAAACTGAAGACTTCTAAAGAAATGTAAGCAGCCTGTTTAGGAGAGGACTGGGAGATCTATGAGCCTAAGCAGGAGCAAGTTAAAAGGATAATTAGAAGAGCTAAAAGAAATACTGAATGTTGCATTGTGGAATATATCAGCAAACAATAAAGGATTCTTCAAATATATTTGCAAAAGACAGAAAGTAAAAGAGAAAATGAGTTCACCAGAAATGAGTGTTGGGAATTGGAGACAAGGTGATACGGAAATAGAGTTTTGTTTTGCTTTTGTTTTTACAGGCTTTTCTCAGAGATTTTAGGATGTGAGTTCTATAGCATATGTCGGTACCCCAGCAATGAACATGGATGCGTAAAGGCTGAATTTGCAAAGTGGGTGAAGTACCAAGTACAAATCCATGTTACTGCGGTTAGTGGAAATTATCTAATGAAGTACATACAGCTGTTTTTATGAAGCAGAAATAAAAGTTCATAGATTGAAGACTGTAAGAATAAACAAAGTGGTTTCTAAAATATATTTATGTCTCTGGTCATAGATTTTTTGAGAAATAGAATACACCTATAACAACATGACCTTTTTTAAAGGAATCGGGTAAACAGTACCTACCTGCTAAGGGATTCAAATTAATTATGCATCAGGTAGCTTCATTTCAGGTCTGGGTTTACAGTCCTGCATAGGCAGTATTTCTGTATGTACATGTTTAAATTTGAGGGGTGTGCCTAGCCCTGCCGAAATTCTCAAGCCTTTGGAGATACTGCTGTCACAGCATATAGGAGCTATATTGTTATATATTGTACCTGGATTTGCAGGTAACTCAGTGTTGAACAGATTTAAGGAAAGAGTCAGGGAAGAGAATGAATTTGTCATGTGCGTTAGCTCAGTTGCTTTTACGGTAGAGGCTTTTGGAAAAGTGTTATGAGTGGTTTGCTTAGAAATGTTTACAAAGTACTAATATGTGCAGAAAGGAAAATATAACAAATTAGTAGAGTTTATCACCTAGAAAGCCTTCATCCTTTGGGATTAAATTCTGATCCCACTGAAGTCGGTAGGGATTCTGCTACTGACTAGACTGGAGCCACAATCACATCCACAGTTGCTTGCTTTTTTTTTTTTAAATTAACATCAGTAAAATCAAATTTTTTTTATCTTCTTTAATCTGGATCTTAGTGATGAATGTCTAGTACTTTTAGAAAGAATTGTCTTGAGAAATTAACATGTGAAGTGCTAGGAAATCCGTTATTATCTTTATTCTAGATAGGGCAATAATCATTTCAGGGTAGTAATGTAGGAAACTCACTTGATTAATAATAGTATAGCAACCACCAGAACAAGAAATACAATTAATACAGTTGAATTCAGTGAGTTTATTGTGTTAGAGTTCTTGTCAACTGATTTGCACCTGCATTCATCAGATCTGAAATCGTCCCAGACTCTTAACAGATCTGTCCCTAAACAACTCAACGAATCACAGTGACAAGAAATCCTGTATCTTCATTATGAATCCCTGTATAACAGAATCTCATTCACTCTTTCACCAGCTTTTATTATCTCCTTGGATTAGCTCAGACTCAAAATTAACAAAAAGACATTTCATTGGGATCAGTGGAGTTCCTGAGGTATAAACCTCGTGAAGGACATCTGTGTCACTGGGGAAATTCTTGTATTTCATTGAGCTATAGTTGAAATATCATTTACCCAATTTAAAGTTATTTAAATTTATGCTAGCATCAGGGACTGCATTCAAAAATGACTCAACAGTTCCATTCATAGTGCTTCATTGGAATTTTTTACTTATTTTTCCTTCTCTTAAATTTCCACTGAAGTTCTAGAGTAATTAAAAAATTCAAAACTTAGAGAATTTCATCCGACTTCAAGTTTTCGTCTCCACTCCATCCCAGTCTCCTTCACCAAAAGGACAGACAGCTCTTGAGCAGCAAGCTCAAATTTCAGATGTGTATATGTGATTAAAATTAAAACTCAGTTTTTATTATTGTATCTAATTCTGGGATTTCTTAGAAAGGTTTTTCACAACTCCTTCAGCTCACAGGAAAGACCTTGTCTCCATGAATAGTTTCCCAAAGAGTGTAACATTCAATAATAGCATCAGAAACTAAGACAAGACCTGAATATTTCCCTCACCTTAGTAATACTCAGAAAAAGCTGGAACTTGTATTCAGAAGTGTGTGCTTGGATTATACACAGTTTATATCTGCTATTACTGTCAGTATCATTATAATTGGGGCACTGAGAGTTGTGATCGTGAATATAGTGCTAGGTGCTGCAATGAGTATGGACTAGCAAATGGCTCTGCTCTAGACATGGCCCAAAAAACGGTTGACACCATTGTATCTTCCGTAATGTCAATTTTATTGCTCCTAGTGGTGTGTCAGGGGGCTGAGGAGGCCACTGGACTTTCTAGTAAAGCCTTACCCACATTCATTTCTGGAACCAACTTTTATCTAGGTTTCAATATTGCGTCTTTGGCCATTGTTCCCACTTTGTCCCAGAATCTCAGTAAACCAACAGATAAATGTGCCAGGAAGCTAATAAACACTCCTATCATCCAAGCTATCAACATTATTGTAATGACTTGGGAAACGTTTTTGCAGTTTTACCTTAGATCACTAGTGGTACTTGGTGCCTATTACCTACAGTCTTGAAATGTACACATGCAAAGAGAATAACTGTCTGAAAGGTTTAATACTTGTGAAGCAGTCAACCATTATTTCCCTCTGTCAGATTCTACTACCTGAAAGACTCAGGTTAATGTAATGATTGAGTGCTTCCACTGTATGCCATATGCAGTAGTGGTATTGCTCTGTATATCACATGTAATATTATCTAGCAGTTGTAAAGTGTTTTGCATGTGCACTCTGCTTTATGGCCATTAACTAATTAATCCTCACAATGGCTCAGTGAGGTAAACAACAAGATGCTATCACCCATTATTATCACATGGTTATGCTGTCATGCTTCGTTTATGAATTATCTATTTACTTTGTAATGCCATATCTAGAGGTTCAATAAAAACAATTGAAAATAATGAAAGAGAAGGGAAACTCTGGCTTTTAGAAGCACATATGACATATTTTTATACTGGCAGTGAGCTAATATAATTAGAGAGTACAATGAACTCTAAAAGGAAGAATATAAAATGAACTTCACCGATTCTACTTAATAGACGAGATTTTCTAAGAGACAGACACTAATTGCTGCTTGGGAAAAAAAAAAAAAGGCTGAGTACCAATGCATGACAAATAGGGTCAAACCTCATTTTGAAAAATTACAAGATTTGTTTGCAGGAAACCATACTAGATTCAGAATCTTAAATATAGTATATAGAAATGGTTCTTCTAAATGCAAATATTTAAATACTGTTTAAAGTTACATGGGATAATAGGTCAAACCTAGCAGAATTTAGTCTCTGCTGGGGAAGTTTTCTGAAAAATTTCAATATTCATAGAGGTACCCATATCTGTGCCGTTGCCAGTCAGTGAATCTACATCAGTGTTTTACTTCAGATCAGGGTTGCAATTCTGAAGTGATGCTCATCATCCCCACATACCATGTTTCGCTTCACATCATGGAGCAGTCCTGGAGCACTTGAACTAGATTCCTTTCGGATGGAACTAAAGCACACAAGTTCCTGGAGTGCCACCTAATGCACTCCAGCTGCTAATGGCTATTTTTCAGTCCACAGGACCAAACTAGATCTAGTGTGAAGTAAAGCCCTCTGAAATGCTGATAGTGTAAATACAAGGTCCTCAGCGCCACCTGTTTCATTCTACAGACCACTCCTATTGGGCTGCACTATTTGGAAATACATAGACAAAATACTCTGCTAGGAGCTGCAAGATGTGACTGTAAGTAGCATTCAGCTCTCTGCGTTTCCTCCATTACAATTTTCAGAGGATGCCAAGGAAGTTTGATGATTAAATCCCATTGATGTTTAATAGCATTTAGGTTGTTAACTTTGCCTGCCTTCATTTTACACATTCAGCATACTAGCATTGAAAATACACCTTAGTTTTTCTGATCTTCAGAGAAATAAACACCTAATTTAGTGCAACTTACTTAATTTTACCTATCTGTATAATATTGTCCATTTATTTACAACTGCCATATATCTGCTATGTAAATTCAGCTTTGATACAGGTTACATTTAACATCAAGAAAATCTTCGTGGGATTTGGTTGGCTTTTTCTCATGGGTGTTTGATCTCTTTAAAATAGGTAGGCTGGAATTAATATATTTTTTCTTATTGAACACAAATAATCTATTCAGTATTTCCATAAGTTTTTGGTTGTTTAATTTTACAGGGCTATTGTTCCACAACATCAAAGCTAGCTTATATCAAATAGCAACTCCTTAAAATTACTCTCTGGAATAGGAAGAGGCTTGCTGATAGAACCCTACTGGCTGATAGTGAAGGCTGTGGGAGTTGGTAGTCAATGTCTGTGCTTTTGAAACAACTTTAAAGGAGGAAAAATGTGGCAAACAGAGAAAAAACAGCCCAAATTCTGAACCTTAATAGTGTTTAAACTGCTGCAACTGGGATAATACTATATTTCATGAAGCGTTCCATTGGCGAGTATTGTAGTTTGTATTAATATCGTTGTATTGCATTTCTCTGCAACAACAACATTCACAGTTGAATATAAGTCATGATCTTTCACTTTCCGGTTTGGCAGTGGTTGAGTTAAAATAGTGTTTTGCTTTGGAATCTGGCAAACAAGAAAATGCTACAATTTCAAGCTTAGAAAAGTAACCCCAAGAAGGTATTATAAATTGGCTAGGTTCAGAATAGGGGTGGATGATTAGATTCCAGTGTTTCCTGCACATGCTTGTTTTGCAATACGATTTTGAGTCAGAGATTCAAACAGAACGTGCAAATCCTGTTCAGTCTCTCAGCATTGTTGATCTGTTTTTTATTGATTTTTCATCTGGGCAAATCCAGTGCTCTCCATATACTTTAGAAACCTTGTAGGAGAACGTTGCAGAATAGGAGTTTTAATTAGAATTACATTCAGTTCATCAATAGACTTCACTGTTGTGTAGGAGGATGCAGCATTGTCCTGGTTTTACTGTATTCATATTGTTCCATTTTCCAAGGAAAAAAGTTCTCTTTCCATAAAACAAAGACAGAGTAATAAAATATTATAGATTTTGTGTCCACCCTTTGCCAAAGACAATGACTTACTCTGTGTACATTTTTTCCATATACAGGTAAACAACATTCCATTAAATGTAGAGGGTTTTTTATCAAGTTTTCATAGTTTCTATATTTTCTAGTATTAAATAATAATAGGATTTTGGCATTTTACTTTTGAGGAAATTTATTAAGTATGTTTATAGGCTTGAAATTGACTTTAGGAAAATAAAAACTGGTTTGACTTTTTCTGCCTATTAGCTTTCTCTCTGTTAATTTTTCTCCTAGGTCTGTTGAATAGTATGCAGTGACATTGTAAGCGGGACGTATTTCCTCACATCAGTGCCTTGTTAATGCTGTTCATTAATCTAGAACCATGAGCTTGTTCAGAGATGGTTAGATATTCCATATTTCCGTAGGGTTTGAGGGAAGGGTGACAGCTTACTTGCAGCATCAGAAACCAGATCTCGTTGCGTTGTCATGTCATTTTTAATACTGATAAAATAGCAGAGGCTGCATGTGAACTCACAGCCTGTAAATGGTACAGCAACACAATCCAAAATAAGTCATTCCATCAACTTCTAGTAAACTGAAGCTTAGATTGTTTTAAATAGGATTATTAGTGAATTACTACCTGAAAAGCCTTTGAATTTTGTTACACAGCAGGTCCTGTTAAAGTTATAGGAGCTCATTTTTGCCTTAGTCTGCTAATTCTTATGTTCAGTTTTTAAGTACTGCTTTATATTATTTGTGTATCAGTAGTGCCTTGAGGTCCCTGTGAAGATAAGTATCCCATAGTGCCCATATAGTGCTCTGATGCACTGTTCAGGCAGCTAGCATGTGCTAAGGTGCCCATCTTCCTGGTCTATACCAGGGTTTTGTATTAAACTTCATTTGCTTTAAGATCCGTGCATACTTTTAAAGAGAACTGGTCATCATAGATTGACCATTTTATTCACTGTATTGGAATTTGAAGGTAATTTTTAATATTTAAAAATGCTAGTGACATTACTACTCACATTTTATACAGAAATTTGCGTACCTCAGTGTGAGTTTTTTTCAGTACATAGTTTTCAAGATACAGTTTTTCCAATATATAGTTTTCAATGTATAAAGCAGTCCAATCTTTTAATTTAGCTTATTGTTAGAAATTCAAATACAGATATCCTGTTCTTTCAAAAAAAATTTAAATTCCTTTCATGTCATTAGCTCTTCTACCTCAACCAAGTTGGGAACATTGACAGATAAATACTTGTCATTCTGTTTTCTGGCAGACCTAGGCATAACTTTTTATGATTGACTGAAATTACTGCAATGTAAAACTACCAGTGAGAGCTGCTGTGACTGGACATACCAGCACTCAGCGCTCCCGCAGGCCATAACTGTAATCTTGTCAGGTTTTTAGATATCAAAGGAACTACTAAAATTATAGATCTGAATGCTAGTACTCATTAAACCGTAGATCAGATGAAATGTAAAACAATAATTATAAAAATATTCAAGTGTTTAAAAAGTGGCATTATCAACCACACTGTTGCAGATTGCGAAGGCGATACAGGGCTAGATCTTCAAGGAAAGTGAGTCAGTAGAACTCTGGTGTTCAATGGTGCCACGCTTACTCATTCCTCCTGTAGCGCAGGCTGTTAGTCCATTGACAAAAACTCTGCACCTCCTACAAATAAACACATGGTCTGACATGCTTTTGCGCTTTTTTTACTTTTTGAGGGGAGAATATTAACTGCATTTTAAACAATACATTAGGGAAAATTAAGCATCTAAAATATCAGAAAGGTTTTTTTTTTAAAAGGAATGCAATTTAAATTTTACGGAAACTAGCTCATATTCAAATGGGTATCCTATTCAAATGAGTTAGAATTTTTTTATAGTGTTATGCACATCTATAATAAAAGCAATGTGAAAATAGCATTCAGAGAATTTCACAGTAGGGGTTATAATTGTGCTCACTTAGGGACCTGTTCTGCCATTGATACATGTGCATAGCTCCCATTAACAGTAATAGGAGTAACGCATGCTTTTTGATGGCAGAATGGATTCTTACTCTGAGTGCTACCATATTACCATTCCTACTGTGATAATAGCAATATCATATTGCCATGATAATAGATGCATCACTGGAGCTAAATTAAGATTCTCAGAACCAGAACTATGTAAGGAGAAGTAGGAACACCTGAATGGTAGTGACTGAGAGCAGTGTGCCTATACAGGGCAAGAACAGGTATAATGACTTGGGATAATTGGCCAGAAGATTTGCAAGCTAATGGTCCTTTCTATACTTTTTTTTGAAGGTGGTGGCTAAACAGTATATGGTAAACCTAGCTCTGGTTCACTGTGCAAAGATCACTCTGCCTGCCTTTCTCTGCAGCATGGATGACACTGGAAGGAGTGAGGAATCCCAAAACAGTCAACATGATACTATGTTTGCCTCCTGTGCAGTTGTTGTTGCTAACATGGACAGGGGCTTTGTCACATTCGACATCCTGACTCTGGCCCATCCCTGTGCAGGATAAGGTGTACCTTTGACCTTTCCTGTATCTCAGTGGAGCACATGGGGCAGGGATCAGGTTGCGGCCCTGTTTTCATTCTGGAGAGGAGCCCTCTCACAGCACAGAGCCCCAGGTGCACGCCCTGAGCTGCTCTCCGGGGATTCCATAGCAGTGCTATGGAGATTTTTACAGCTCCCTTCGGGAAATGTCACTAGCGGGTGAGGGTCTTGAAATCATCCTAGTTTATTTATCCTTAGAAATACAGTGATTGAAGAAATGAAAAAAGTTTAAAATAACAACGCAGCTTTTATGCACTTAATCTACCCTGATGCTTAACATTTTCATCCAAGTTTAGACAGTGCCACTGATCTTAGATAACCATATATCTGAGGATGGGGTTCAGTCTGTTCTCCTGCAGTGGATGCATGTCCCTTGAGCTCAAGAACTCAGATTTTTATCTACTCGGTTGGTTCTTTGTTTCAGTTTTGCCTACCTGAAGTCCTCTTCACCTGTGTAAAGGCATTGTCTGCCTTCCTGTGGACTTGCAGAGAGCTCCAGCGAGTTTTAACCCTTTGAACCACATAGGAGCTGGCATAATAACAGTCAGATACACAAAAGGATATATAATATGCATTAAAATATTACTTGCAGCCAAAACATTCTTCGTACACTTGCTACACTCTATGTGTAAAATCTTCAGTACAATACCTGTGATCTGTTTTGCATTTTAACATGGAGAAGTTGCCACACAATCAAACCTGAGATTTATGTATCTGTGACTGCCACGGGTAAAATAGCATTCCTAATAAATTCTATACTTTAGTATAGACTATAGTGGCAGACATATAAAAATCCTTAAGTCTTTGAATATACCTGCTTAGAATAGGATTTCTTGGTGCCTCCTTTCTTTAGATTGTTAGCATGCTCTTGTTTACCGCAGCATGTGATGGAAGTTGTTTTGGAAGGATATTTGAATGCTGTATACAGTCTGGAAGCATATTTAAAGCTGTTGCTTTCGATTTTTCTTTTAATTCCTTGATACCGCTGCTAATGTAAAGGACATGGATTGAAGAGAGGATCTTCTTTTCCTAGGCAATGTGTTATTGATGAGCTGGCATTTGCCCTGTGGCTCTCCCTCAGGATTGCTTACATCTATTACTCACACACATCGATTGGTTAATTTGATAATTCTATCACCAATCAGCTTGTGTCTGACCTTTTGCCATGGCAATGATGGCAGAGTCTTCATTTTTACATCGCAGACCTGCTAGATTGACCTTTCTGAGGAGAATGTCAAGACATCCCTTGATCTTAACCTGTCACTAAATTTGTTAGAATTACACTGTCCCTTAACCTTGATCTATTGTATTTATAATGTTCAGGATATGCAGTTTGTGTGGGAATATTCTTAAATAAGTTATATCAGTCAAAGAATAACTCTTTCATAATTAAAAATCAGCTTCCTGTTAAGAAAGTGTACATTTTAGAAAGTTTTCATGTCTGTTTTCCTTCCATACATCTGTGTAGTTCTCCCTGCATAGTAGGCTAGCCCCTAACAAGTACCTTCCCTTTCAGTGACCACTGAAATTAGGGGAATTTTTTGTCCCTGTCTCTTGGAGATTGGTGAACTAAACATGGTTTGCTCAACTACCCTATTAAGTAAGGGCTGTGCTGTAGGGGATTTCTAGGACCCCAAAGAAAATTTCGCAACCGAGTTGAAGACATGCATCGACTGCTTTTGCTATCCCCTGATAAAGTTCTTTCCATCTTCAGGTGTGCCTAAAAATACCTGGAGCTTATGCAAATTTTTAGGTTTTCTCAAGCAAATTTTTAGGTTTAATCAAGCAAATTACACTAACTTTTCATACATGCTGTCTTAACACTGCACAAAATAGAACATGATGCTATTCTGTCAGCATACTGGGTATATTCTTCAAGAAGAAAACAGTCATGTTTAGTATGTGGTTTTTAATAAAGCTATGTGTTATGTAGCCCAGCTTCCAAGTGCACTTTTGGTAATAATGACAGTATTCTGCTTGCAGTAACGTGCAACTCTGTCACTGCAAAATCTCAAATTTGTAGTACATTAGCTTTATCACAGAACAGAGAGGATAAAAGTTGCTGTTTCCTTTTCTTAAGATATTTGCAACACCTCTCTGCATTTGAATGTCAAGTCCTTCCTTCCCCTTCCCTCTCCCCTTCCCCTTCTCCCAAAATTGTCCTGTTTTCTCCTTAGTAGACAATTCAAGGGCACCACTTTGTGACTCTGGATGTGTTAATTTAGTGTTCAGCTCAGCTGAAGGGAGAATACAAAGAAATCTGCTCTGTTTTTTCTCCCTATGTTTTCTGAAAATATATGCATATATGTAATTCGGTTATGTATAAGGGAGCTAGTTTGGGCCATTCTGTAAAGGTTTCCCTTTATGAAAAAGCAGTTGATAACAGGGGATGTAATTCCTGTTTTTCATGAGGGTGACGAACACTGAGGAAATATAATTTCACTGAAATTTTGGAAAATTTATAATATGTTCAGAAGATGGGGACTTTCATACTAAACTTCAGCCTGAAGCAAATTTGAATGGGCAAGTTAAAGGGGTTGTTTTGTTTCTAGAAAAAGAAATCTTCCATGTGGAAATTGAAATTATCTCAGCATATAGTTTTTAACTGAGATTGCTATCTTGTGTTGTATTTATTTCAAGAAACAAATCTCAAATGGCTTTAAGGAGTGAAAGCAATGATTTTGCCTGAGCAATAACTGTTACATCATTATGTTTAGCCAAATACTATCTGTGTTGTAGTACAAGTGATCAGCATTCATACTAAGCTACAATCCAGCTTTTAGTAGTCACTGGGTCCCACATCCAATAGATTGTTTTGCTCCAGTTAGTGCATAGTAATCATGCTGCACAAAATCAAGTGGAGAGTTTATAAACCAAAGGTTTTATGAAATATTGGTCTGGATTCTTTACAATATAGGATTCCAGCTAACAATGGAGGTAATGCAAGCTAGAGAAGTTCTGCTTTTAGATAGTGACTGTATATTGATATGTTTTGTATGTTGTCCTTTCAGTAGGCCTAAAAGCTGACATGAGGATCATGCATAACCTGACTGTTTGTGGGTGGTGGTGTGGTTTGTGGGTTTGAGGGGGAGGTGGTGGTGCTTTAATTTAGTCAGTGTAACTCTTACAGAAGTGCAAGAAGTTTATAAATCCTATTGTCTTTTCTGGGAGGTATGGTATTCGCATGTTACATGTCACGGATCTGTTTGCATTATCTTGTTGTATGTGCCTTTGTGTTTGCAGTATACTTTTTGAGTTAATTTGAATTTTGTAGCTGATATAGTTGAGAGATGTATATTATTCATTACCGTTAAACATGATTCAGCCAGGTACCAATCCTAAGCCAGCGTCTTTACATAGCACTGCAAACGCAACTCACTTCTGTTCCCCAGAACTCCTAATCCAGCACTGTTTTTCCTCTAGGAGAAAGCTGTGATGTTTGAGAAGTTAGTGCAGTGTGGTTTTGTAATGACAGTGGTTTTTGCTAAAAGTAAAGGTGAGACCATTAAACTCATTTCGCTTGTAATCTAAACCAAATTCCAGTCTAAGCCTCCAGAAGTGAAAGGTTGCTGCATTAGCCACCTATATCCTTTGTGTTCACAGAAAATTAAACTAAAACTAAATCTCAGTTTCATATGGACCAGAACATGACCCCTGCTAATTAGGAACAATATAGGAAGACTGAACCAAGAATAAGAAAATCTGTATTTAAAAATTGAAAGATTAAACAGTTATCTCTCTCTCTGGTTTATAGTAATGAAAACAATCTTCATTGGCTTCAGAGTCTAATCTTGGCTGAGCTTGTGAAAAAGACATTGGTTAATATTATTTTAAATGTGCACAATGACAGAGAGTGCAGACAGTAACATCTTTGAAGTTTTAAATTATAAGATTGTATACAGCTAGGTAAGAAAGAAGAGGGCATAGGTGGAGCGAGAGAGAGTCACTGGCACACTGAACACAAACTGTAGTTGAGGTGATAGTGGAAAACTACTGCCCTGCTGGTTGAAAAATGGGATTTAATGCTCAAAGCCACAGGCTGAAACCATTATTCACGACTGGTGCTCACTTTTTGATCCCAAAGCGTAATAGACTTCTCTATAAACTCATGACTGTAGTTCATATAATTCTTATTTTATACCCATTAGAAAATTGACAGAGAAAAAAATTTCTTTCTTCTCACCTCCCATAAACCTATGTGCTTCCCTGCCGTTAGATCAGGTTCCTGACTACTTCCCTTCTGCCTTGGTTCCCTCCATCCTTCCTGCCCCCAGCACAGTAGTCAGGGCTTTCATTGTTTCCTCATCTCCTCTCTGAAGCAGGATTTCATCAATCATGGTGGTAGTCTGCTCTTGTAATCAAGGCTGAGATCCGTCAAGTGTCGTGGCTGCAGCAGTTCCTTTCAAGCTCCACAGCAGCTCAGGTTTCTGGGCCTTTTCTGAGGTTCAGTGCCCTTGTAGCGATGGCTCAGTGACTGAAAATATCTTCAGCTCCTTCTTACAAGGAGATTTGCAATTCCCATTGAAACATGGTCACAGCAGCCATTGTATGAGAAATCACTCAGGCTCCATACAGTGCCATGATGTCTTATTGATCCATGAACGCTATTGAAAAAAGGATGTAAGGAAAGAGGGAAAGAGTGACATATGTGCATGTGAAAAGAGCAGGGGAGGCAGGTGGAAACATGAGGATTTGCAGCAGTCAGAATCCTACTGTGCTGGCAAGCTGTATTCAGAAGTGCAAACGAAATACTGGTGGCTACAACAAACCCTGTATATGGACACACACACACTGCAGAATGTTTTAAGGGGTCTGAGACTGCTTCTTGGACCACCATTTTAACGGTTGGTGCATGTGAAAAGAGCAGGGGAGGCAGGTGGAAACATGAGGATTTGCAGCAGTCAGAATCCTACTGTGCTGGCAAGCTGTATTCAGAAGTGCAAACGAAATACTGGTGGCTACAACAAACCCTGTATATGGACACACACACACTGCAGAATGTTTTAAGGGGTCTGAGACTGCTTCTTGGACCACCATTTTAACGGTTGCTTAAAAAACAGGTGGCCTTGTGTAACCAATTCAAAATTACATGAAATGGACAAACTCTTAGATTCTTACTCCTTTTTTTTACCCTTTTTTTTCCTTCCCTTGCAAACTGCAAGGACATTTCCTTAAAAAATGCTGGAGGAAAGCCCACTTATAACTCAGAAGGTAAAATAACATATGAGTTATTAAAAGGTCTTTTCACAGAAGTGGGATTAATTTCCATATCCCTTAGGAATCCCTGCACACGCTGTTATCACACAAATGGCGTTTTGGTGGGTGGGTTAAAAATTAGTTAATAAAATTAAATTTAAAAATGCTTGGGCTATAGTTCAGGAGAGCTAGCCAACACACTTTAAAAGAATAAAGTCCCAAAAAAGGTCAAAGCAAAA
This sequence comes from Fulmarus glacialis, assembly GCF_000690835.1. NCBI lineage: Eukaryota > Metazoa > Chordata > Aves > Procellariiformes > Procellariidae > Fulmarus > Fulmarus glacialis. The sequence goes on from NW_009215049.1 coordinate 66,327, forward strand.
TCTGCAGTCTGTTTTTAATCTGAAGATATTATTTAATACATTTTTGTACTGAATATCGATAGCTGAACATGCATCAAAATAAATTCTGATTCAGTCTTGACCTCCAGTAATGGTCTGCACCTGAATTGTTCCATTTAAATAGTCAAGGAAAAAGCACAGGAGAAAATTGCATTTTCTGCAGAAAATATCTTACCGTAGTGAGTTTTTCATTCCTTGTTAATTACAGAAGAGGGGTGTGAAAGACTACTGTAATTCTAACTATATTCTGTCAATGAGAGTATAGGACTTTGTTTAAATCCTTTTGCTTGTATGTCTTTCATGTAATTTTGGAACCATTTATTCGTAACGATATATGCATTCTACAGTACCTGGAATATGCTGTGCTAATATAAACATCATCTTTCTTCTTCAGGTATTATTTTTATTTATGTAGCTTATTATTAATTCTCCTAAAAGCAAGAATTACCACCAGCTCCTTGAAAAGGAGATAACTCGTACATCTTTCTGAAGCACTGGAGACTTTTAAGGACTCTATTAGGCCCTATGTTATTTCTTGGGACATCACTCTACCATAATAACAGAACAGTTTACTCAAAATTGTAGGACTGTTGTGCACAAGCCAATATTTTCAAACATCGTGTCGGTTCGGATGTGAGAGAGCATCAAGCCATTTGTTCTCTGTGATTTGTTTTCCCCCAATGGCCCTAGTAAATAAATACTCGTGCAACAGCAAACAGAGAAAGATGTTGAGATTGCTATCTTTCATGAGGATTAAAATGACAGTGGGCTGAAGAGAAGGCAAATAAAGCATGAGGATTCGGTGTCTGTTCTTTTGCAGCTGATGAGGCACACAAACTTCCTTAACATTTTTGGTCCTTTGACACTATAAAGTGTCTGTGGACCCTCCCATTTTCTCCTGCCATTACATTGCACTTCTATTTCTTGTCAAGAGAAGCCAGACATTTCTGTCACCTTTTGTTGCATTCCAGGTAGTAGCAGGGCCTTTTAAGCTTTCCTCTTCATCTGAGTTTCTGTTTCAGTTCATGTTGTACCAAACTATTTTTCCCATGCTGGTGGTGTGCTTGAACCATATTAAATGTTGTTTCTTTGCAATTGTCCAGTTCAGTTTTGCAAACTCCTTCCCTGTCAATGACCTTCTGTGTCCAGCAAACACCAATAATGCCTCTTCTTTTAGACATTCTGCTCTTGTCACCCACCCTGTTTTGTTTTATTATACTGATAAGAAATTTCCCTCCTGAACACAAACTCAGACACTAGAAATAGAAAATAATAATATGTGAATCTGACAATTTAATGCTACAGTATATAATTAAGTTACATCCCATTTGTTTGTAATGTTCACACCTGCAGTCTTTGTTTCCTCTATTTCCACTGCCCAAGCTGAACATCGTATTTTCAGGTGTATGACACAGAAATATTGCTAAAGGCTGTGCTGGTTACCACAGGAACATCTGTCTTACTACGACCTTTGTTGGATCTTACTACAGACAAACCAGCAGCAAGCAGAAATTGTGATTATGGGCTAGCTTCAAATTAGGACTTCCAGTACGAGCACTTGTTACCCTAACATATTCTAGCTTTCCCTAGATACCACCCAACTGCTACTAAACCTGACAACTCCCATCTACTCTGGGTTTTTGTATCAAAATTTCCTATGAATTTTCTCAGTGGGCTTCTCCCTTTCTGCTGTTCCTTCCATCTTTCTAGTCCTGTGAACAGCCTTAAGATAACCCATCTTTCACGCAATTAGGGTCATCATCTTTCACATAGCCATTTGATCTATTTCCCCTAGAGAGCAATCACCAATTAGGCAGAACTGCAAAACTGTATCCTAATTGTATCCTAAGCATATCCCAATCCTACCATTGAGACAGAGAGTTTGTGGTCATATACAAATTATTTGCAAATATATACATTATTTAACATTCAGTTTAGCATCAAATATCATATCAAATTTCTCAGTGAAAAGGTAGATGTTCCTCACTTTCCAGTCACATTATTTAGGGACCTCCCTACTGTGGGCCCAAATGTCTTTGCACTTTCTCCCTATAGGATGGCTCTACTGATGCCTTGCTGTTTGCTGTTATTGAGGTGAAGCCAATGGAAGAAGGTCAGCCTGGCAGCTAGAGAGAATTTACATCAGCCTAAAGACAGCACTCAAACCTATAGTTCCCACTAATAAGAGAGAAACCACAATGCCTTCTGCTGTAGGACCAGCATCACACTTCAGTCTCAGCAGAATCATTCTTTATGTTTCTAGTGTAGTATTGCTCTAAGGGATGCTGTCAAGTCACCTGTCCTTTCTCAGATGTCCTGTAAAGCTTCTTCTGTTCTGAATGAGAGGACGATATGTCAACAAAATGAGTCAAAAAGAGAGAAGTTAAGAAAAATAAGTGTCTCTAAAAGATCAAAAATAGTTACATTTGAGGGCAGTGGCAACTTTAAAAAACGTCTTGAGATTACATGGGAAGCAACCACTGTTTATTAAATATTAGGAAAAAATATTTAATTATGCTAAGCGTTCTCCCATTTTCCCATATACCTTTTTCCTTTCATGAGTAAGTAACAACAAATGTTTCTTCCCATAGAGCAGAAGAATGAGGCTGAACTGATTTTCTATTTCAGCACTTGGTTTATCATGGAAAATTTTACTGAAGTTTCCATTAAGCCTTCTGGCCTGTAATACAAACAGTATTGTTATTGGTTCTGCTGCAAAAGGGAGATTTTTATGCTCAGCTTTGCCATCTGTTTTAAACTGCATGGCAACACCAGGCAAGAATATCCTGCCAAACTGTGTTAACATTTACAACAAGCTTGCTTCATTAAATAACCTAGTTGGCCTTATTTGCTAAATAAAATAAGCTCTGTTTTTATGCTCATGAGATATTAGATGACTCCTGTTGTGTCTGGTTGTAAGAAAGTACTAAAAGGCTAGGACCTGAACTTCTTCGCTTGATAGCTAAGGGTGAAATAATGACCAAGCACCCTCTTCCTGATCATGAGAGAGAGATGGAAAGGAGATAGAATGGATTGTGTAAGGCCTGATGGGCAGAGGAATGTTTGATTTCTGAGTACGCTGAATCAAAATAATTGTAAATCCCAGAATTTACACACAGGCTTTCTTGTTCGCCTGAAAAGTACAAATAATTTTGGAGAAGGCTTACTGTTCCAAGGAGGTCAGGACAAGAGCAAGCCTATTGAATGGGAATTTTGTTGGTGATTTAATTCTGTTACTCCCAGAGGAGCTCACTGGATTGTGAGAGAGTGCTCAAGCGTATCAATATTTTAGGAGAAAAATGAAGGACACCAACCTGCCTATGAAATAACTTTCACAGCACTCCTGAAGCCCCAAGATAGACTATGAAGATACATGAAAGTCTAGTCTAGAAAAATAAAAAAATAGCCTGAGCTTTCCTTAGAAGAGGATCTGTTTACTGGTTTGTTTACTGTTGTGTTCAAAAGTTAAAATTAAATAAACTTCCTATTCTAGGCATGAAATCTTAATGAAGTCAGCAACAGAACTGTTGCTAAGGCCATTGAATCAGGATTTCAATTCAGGTGTTTACCTGAACTTTCAAAGACATAAATCTCAACCCATCTTTTCCATTCCACCTACTCCCAGCATGTCTGTTGGTGTTTTTTCTTATCCTAACAGGCCAGAGCTAGGACAGCTTGGACTTGGGACTAACCTCACAATGAATTTTCTTGTGTTTAGTAGGTGAGTAAATACCTCTTCCTTCTAGTAGTCAGGGTTGAGAAGGTAGGGCTTGTGTTTATGCAGGCTTCTCCTCTTATGGGTTTGGATATTTTTTTGGTTGCTTGCTTTTTTGTCTTTTTAATTAAATAAGTATGTCAGTATCCTTTCAAAACTAAAAAGAGGATTTTAATTCAAAAATGCTCTGCATGGATGGAATGGAATTTAAAATTCCATATACTCTATATTTTAAGCTGATGATCTGTAAGTGCTGTGAGTGTTGTGATTGTGTCTTCATGTTGAGAGTGGGATCAGACCGGGAGGTGCTTCATTCAATATGAAAGACTTTGTGATGTTAATGAAATCATTTAAGTGTGTAAGAAGTGGAGTAGAACCAAACTGTTGACCCCCTCAGCTTTTCCAAAGTATTTTTTTAAGCTGACAACAGAGATTTTATCTCTGTGTCATCACTTCTGACTACAGAAGATCTAAGGATATTCAAACAGATGTGATGGATAAAGTAGTTATTTTCCTGGCATAGTAGTAGGCATATAAATAAAAATATTTATTTATAGTTATCGATAGAGACAGAGATATAACTCTTGTCTGTTCACGTCTGTGTACAGAAATGAGAAAAAATACTCTTTTGACTTCAGAATACTTTGTGTTCCGAATCTTTGTATTGTGGATCCAGGCCTTCAGATTTAGCATGCTGCTTTCCACTTAATTTAATCATTGGTTATTTCAGCCCACTGCTTTATTTGACGAAAGCCCCAGGAACCAAATTATTTGTGTTGTAAATAACGTAATATGCGCTCATTAGTTTGATCGCTTTTGCTTCTTTCAACAGGTTTGATTGGATTCAGTCTCTGGCCATTTAAAAACTGCCATATAATCAATAGGGAAGCTGAAATACTGAACGAGATTGATGAGGAAAGATCCTTGGTAATAAAATATTGGTAGCATTCTCTTTTAGGCACTTTATATGCAACTGTGCACTATGAACCCTATGATATGTCTCCTGTTGGCCATATAGGGAACCTGTTTGTAGACGCGTTCTTCAGTAGTTGCCAGCCTTGTGTAATTTACCTGCCATAATAAGCAGGAAATGAACATTGTAAATGAAGTTCTACATGGCAGTCATTCCTTCTGCTTCTGTAGAGGTTGCTCAACTGTGTGAAAATGCTATCTTTGCAATCATATTTATAGAAAGCAGGTAGTTTGGGCAGTTTACATTACAGAATGCCAACTAGTGTTCTCTCTACAATGTTGGACCCACAGAAGAGTTCATACTGCCCCTGCTGTTATCATTATATGCTTTTTCAAATATATGCTGAGAAGATTCTATTGTAAATAACTTTTTAAAATTTTGTAATAAACTTTCATGCAAGCTAGATTAGCTCTGTTTGACAGAAAGAACTGTGATACTAGCAAGCAGTTTGGAGAGAGTTGATGCTTTTGGCTTCTGATTTATAATACATGGATGAGTGCACTGTAAATGGACTACTAATTCTCTGTACCTTCTGTTTTACTTGAGTGAACTGGCTGAGTCCTTTAGATGGACATCAGTGAATTCTCAGCATTATTTTGTCAAAACACAAGTTGATGCCTGTGACCTTGGCCTTGCCTTTTCCTTGATGATTACATAGCATTCTGTGATTCTGCACTGTGCTTAGAGAAGGGTTTTTCCACAGTGTTTTATTTACAAAAATCTAAATTTGGGATGGAATTCTTACATGTAATATAATATTATTTAGCCTTGCCCAAAAGGTACTGAAATCAGACAGCAAAGAAAAAGCTGGCAGCAGTCATTGCCTTCTCTCTCTCTTGACTGAGCCCTGAAACAGGAGATACAATGAGTGGAAACTGGAAGCTAGTTCATGGAAAGCTTTAAAATATGAAAGTGGTTTAGATACAGTCAGCTAATATTAAGTTGACCTACTAAGCTGTTTCTAAAGTGACAGTGAATTTTACTATGGTATCTTCTACCAGTTGTCAACATGTGGAAGGCATATTTTGGATCTTCAGGTGCCCTAAATGTGAAAATCTATTTTTCTGTACTGATAGACCAAAATGTGTTTGTAAGAAGGGAAGAAAAAAGTCTAGGAAAAAAGTGCATGTCTGGAATTGATTGAATGCATGCTTCAGGGAACGCTCTGGATAAATTGTTTAAGAATGGTTCATTCTAATAAAATAGTAATGATAAGAGACTGACTTTAAATCTGAATAGGTCACAAGTGAAATGAGTTTGGTGGTCTTAGCTAATCCCTTTGGATATTTCTCTGCTTTACAGTCTACCTGTACAATTTGACTCAACTCAGAATTACTGTTTGACTCTGGTCGGTAGTCTTAGGAGTGAAATTACAGGTTGTTTCATCTCAGAGCTGAGATGGAGAGACTGACTGATTGTGAGAACGTTCACACAATGCCTTTCTCCCTATATTGATTCTGTATCAAGACAGTGTTACAAAATAATAATTTTCAAGCAACCTAAATTCCCCTTCGTATAAAATAAATATTTTTTCCAAGATTTGGGGTAATTTAAGTGGCCTTACTTCTAAATAGCCATTGTGCAAGTTAGATGTGCTCAGGGAGTAGGGTGCTATGTGCGCTTGTCTCTCCTGAAGTCTCTTTTTAGTTCGTTTCTTTTAACATGAAACTGTTTTCTTTGGCCAGCTGTATCAGCCTTTTCCCTTGTGCTTTGTCTATGGTCTGTTTCTCTGTGCTCCCCTAATGGCGTATTGATCACATTACCCCTGGGAAGCTGAGAACTGAAATATCATGTAAACATGTACACATTTTTTCATGATCTGCATCAGCAATCATACACGGAAGTTTAACTGGCTTTGAAATTCACGTGACATAGGTAATTCCAAACCTAAAACGTACAGAGGTGTATGTGGTGGACAAAAATCACCCGGCATCCTACTCTTGGAACATGAGCCGCTGTTGCCATGGGACAGTGGTGCAGTGTTGGGCACCTCTTCCAAGCCCGACCCTGACCACACAACCCGAAACAGGCTGCGGTGGCAGGGAGGTGGCCGGCGATGACAGGCGCTGTGTCAGTGCCAGTCTGCTGTGCGCCGCTGCTGCTCTCCATCGTCCTGGCCGGGCTGGCAAACAGGTAGAGGCACAGCACTTGGCAGCCTCCTGTGCTTCGGTGCTGGCATCTCACCTGCTACTCGTTCTAACACAATAGAGGTAGCAGATGCATGTGATGATGTATTTCTAAGCTCTTTAAGATCCGATGAAGTCAATTTCTAACTGAAAGCACAAATGCATTTTGGAGGCCAGAAGTCAATTTCGTGTTTTGTCGATGTTTTATTTCGTATAATCCAAATAAGAGGTTGAGGTTTTATTTTTCATTTTCTTTATTCTGTAAGTTTCTGTTGAGACAGGAAAGCCATGAATTTTTCTGTGATTTGCCTGTGGAAAAATATGAAAGGAAAAATATTTTTTCATGATATGTTGTGAAAGTTTTGTTGGCTGCTATGGCATTTATGAAGGTAGAAAACAAACAAAAGCAACAAAAAGGACATTTTTAGCTCTCGTTCTTATTAAAATTGTTACTTGCATAATTCTGTTCTGACACAAAATGAAGAATACACAAAATCAAAAAAAAACTTCGAGTCACGTGATAAATTTCTGTTTGTTTTCTTGTCCCCAACTTCTCCCTCCAAAATATTGCAAGGATAATTGTGTGACAGTTGCAGAGTAACTAAATGGCAGGTATTAATGCAAGTGAAAGAAAAAAAAAGCATTGTCATACAGGATGTTTGCTGTGTGGTCTCTGTGTTAATCAATAAGCAAATCCTGAATGCAGGCAGATAATTATTTATCCTTGAAAATATATGCAATGATAATCGGATGCTAATGTGGTAAAGTTTCCCGTCATTCATTTAACCCCTGGTGGTAGCAGTTGTTTGGGGAAGGTTTTTGGTGTTTGGTTCTGGTTTTATTATGTTGAGGTGACTAGTTTTGATATCCTGGATGTCAATATTTAGTTGTTCCTGGTTTAGGATGCATGTGGATTTTCAGGCTTACATTTCATTACAGGTCTTAGGTCTTACTTATTCAGTGCCGTTATTTATTTGTTTCTGGTGAGTTCAGATAGTGGTTTTCAAGGTGCTTTTCCATTCTTGAGAGATCTGTGGAGCACTTAACCTACATCAGACCTAAGGGGTCTGAGGGTTCTTCAACAAACAAAGAATTTCCAGATACTTTCCTTCAGGATGTGTCAAGGGCAATACAGACAAAAGACTGATGTCTCCTTTTACAGCTTGATAAGTATCTCAGGATATTCTGCAAGAATCAGTACTGTTTCTACAGTGTACTGTATTCCCATTCAGCATAATATGGCTCAATATGTGTACTATATGTGACAATGGTGAAGACTTATCTTTGCCCTGAGGGCTAAGTGCTGTAACACTTCTCAAGTGATAGGCTTGATAGAAGTGATGATGCAGAGGCAATGATCTGCTAAAGAGTCACATTAAATATGTGTGAGAATTAAAAATATGGGTCTGTGTTTATCTTGATTTTTATTTTACAAGTTTCAAAGCCCTGTTTATTTCCAGCATCAAAATCCCTTGTAAGGTAAACTAAATCATTCTTGTATTGACCATTTTTTCATGTCACTCTATTGAGGCATCTTCCCAACTGAGTTCCTTATTGAATTGTATTTCTATGAGGGTATTGTAGGTTAGCAGCACATTTTTATGGTACACAAAAGAGGTGCCTTCTGAATTTCCAATGCCTTGCATATTGTTCCCTATAGAAGCAGCAGCTCAGAAATACTGAATAAATCAAAACAGAAACAGTTGGCTCTTGACTTACTGCTGTTATTTTTCTTTAAATTTACATTTCCTAGAATAGTCTGTCCTGCCTAACTTTCTTAGTGGATTAATTTATAGTAAACACATCCTTTCCAGAAACCTTAGACATTTTCAGCTATGTAACAAAGAAGGCTTTATCTCATAGATGGAAACAAAAAATATAATTTAGTGCTAAACCTGTACAAATACACAAACAGTCCTGCCTGCACATTCATAAACTCTGTGCCCAAAATTGAGCATCTGATGTCACATAGTCCTCTGATAAATCTGTAAAGGGGTAGTGTTCAATAGTTTCTAAAGGAGGTTTTCAACAGAAATTAGTGTGGTGTGCTATTAGTTGTTGTTCAGCTGTTGTTAAATATTGTTAAAAATCTGTTGGCCCTAGGATCAGTTTCCAGTATTTTTTTATTATTTTCCTTGCAGAGTCCCTTATTTGAAATAGTGCAGGTGAAGTTCATAGTCTGCTTTGCTGCAGTTGGATAGGAGCATCCCCATTGGTAAGAAGTTCTTTCTGAATGACTGTAGCTCAGTGTCAAGGTAGTTACTTAGAATAGAGCACATGTATTTAACTGAATTTTGTTATTCTGAAACCGGTTGGGATACAAAGGTGTTTGCTGTTTAGGTGAGTATAATAAGGGCTGCAGGCATGGGCATCTTCTTTTGTACTACATCTTCACATATTGCTTTTTTATTAAGAAATGTGACATGATGGGTTCCCATTGAGGCAAAGTGGTAATTCTGGTTTGAATTGTCCAAGATTCCCCACACTAGTTCAATTACAGTGTCATAAGAGCGTAATAGGCCCCATCCTGCTGCTCACAAATGAGGTGGGGGTCAGACCATTAAATTAATTTCACTTATGACCTACTGTGCAGGAGGGTTTGCAGGTGCGTTTCTTGGGCTGAAGTATCAGTTTCCTTAGCATGCCGTTCATCTAGTTTTTAAGAATTATTTTCACTTCTCAGTTTAGAATTTAGGAAGCATAGTTTGCTATTTGACAGTAAGGCAACGTCCTGGTTTTGGCGGGGATAGAGGTAAATTTCTTCCTAGTGCT
>NW_009215050.1:0-17009 GCF_000690835.1 Fulmarus glacialis
TATTTTTTATTATTATTTTTATTATATTCTAATTTACTATCTGTATTTTCACATACACATACTTTGACTTTTCTCGCATCATATCTTTAGCAGAAGACCCTTGTGCAAGGACAGAAGAAAAGGGGGCAAAAAAAATCACCTCCAGGAGAGAACACAGAAATAAGGTCTGACTCTGAATAACCTGAGCCTGTCTGTTTGTCAGTTAATCAGTTTGTCTGTCTGTCTGCCTATCTGTCTTTGCAAACTGTCACTTGTATAAAAAAAATCCAAGTGTAGACCTACTTCAGCAGTAGGTTTGTCATCAAAAGCAGGCAGAATCCTTTCAACTTTGGAGCTGAAAGTAACCCCTAATTGCAATTAAGTCCTGTAAGAGTAGCGGATAGTTTTAGAAAGTGTTGGAACAATATTTTGAAGTATTTTATGCCTCATATCTTGAAAGAAAATAAAATCCTATTTAACTTCAGAGACTCCTAAGGATCTGAATGTGCTGTAGAAGTTCTGAGCTCTAGTACTGACCTTGGAAACGTCATCTCATCTCTCCATGCCTTGGTTACCCATCTAGAAAATGGGAAGTATAATATCTCTTTCCTGTCTACTTATAGTGTTGACTTTCTGGGCAGGGACAACGTCCTGTTGACTATGTATATCACCAACTACAGCAAGGCCACAATTACTACTGGAGTTTCCATGAGCCAGTGTGGATTAATAACCATAAAATTCATCATAGAGATGCTGCTAATAATCCCATTATGTTATTTCTAAAGGGGGTCCTTGTTTCCTTTCCCTTTCTGATGTTTTAGCTAAATTCTGACTTCAGCAGTGGCTTTTTTCCTGCGTAGTTTCAGTTTGTTGCTCTCAGGAGAAAAGGCATGATACCAGGTTAAGCAATGCATGGACGAATGTTTTCTGTATCTCATTACAAGTTGAATTAATTTTGTGAACACTTTTCTTTCAGGTTTATAAGTTTCTTCAAGTATTATGGAACCCTCAGAGCTCCCCAAACTTGTTCTTATTCTGATTTACATTGTCATGCTCTTTAAAGTCTCAGAGCACTGCAGAAATGTTCAATAACATACCAAGTGACACAACAACCCAATGAGGTCTGTGAGTACCATTGATTTCCTTTGACATATGGAGGTTTTGTTGCAAACCCTACAGAAAAGGGGAAGAACCTACACCTATGCCTCATGGTCTCCCAGACAGTAAACACTGTTTTAAAAAGTTTATAAATACATGCCACTTTAAAGCACCAGAATTGCTGTGTTGACTTCAGTAATTTCTGATTGAAATTAAGAGCTTGAGGCTGATATTGAGTAATAATGTTCCCATTATTACAATGCTAGTTTGGAGTCTAGCTGTGGAGAAGGTGCATATCCTAAATTAGCCGCTGTGAGGTAGTGACATTGTATGAAATGTGGGCTCTTCGAGGAACACATTCATGTAAATTAATTTAGGTACCAAATGGACTTTCCTAAATCAGAGCTAATGACCTTGTGCTGTTTACACATCCCTTGGGGACAGCAAATCCATCTGAGACCTCTGGTCTGGTCTGTTTTCCCATTCAGTACAGGGAAAGCATAAGGTAAGAGGTTTCTTAATGTAGGCACTGCCATTAAGAGCCTACAGTAAAGTCGTAAAGTCGGATGAATTTTGCTTAACATGTTGAGACCAACACTGATGAAAAAAATAGAGATTCAAAGTAGAAACTGCCCTGTGAGATTAAGGCCTCGCCTCGCCTCTCCTCTCCTCTCCTCTCCTCTCGGAATTAGGGTCAAAATATTTTATATAGAGAATATTTCAGAACATCAGAGAACATTAACAGTTACCCATAAATTATGTGAGAAGTTGCGTCTCTGGCATTCAGGACTGTCCGTCCACCTACCACAATCAAAACTCATCAAATCAGCCTCATACATCAACCCGTGGGCTTAAAAAATAAAAGATGTTTTCTGCTGTTTCTGTATTTATATAAAAATAAAACTTGCAATAACACACTTTACACTTTGAATTTTTCTTGGCTTATATTGCATTTGAATGAAATCTAGTTGCAGATTATTTTCTTTTATTTTTATTTTTCTGTACAATCATGGGCGATCAGCTTATTTTTCAAAATGAAAATGGATATTGCCACAAAATTAGACAAATCCAAATGTTGGTTTTGAGGAAAAGAAAATTACATTAAATATGATAAGAGTTACCATACTAGATTTTGAATTTCTAGGTCCATACATTGATAAAAACATCAGGAAAAATAGGAAACAATATATTGACATTGCCATATTCCACTGTTAAAAACCAGCATGTTGCAAAGGGAGTGCTCTGATACTTCCTCAGGCAGGTATGATACTGATCTTTTCTTGTGGGGACACTAAAAGATTAAAAACATGAGTGCACAAACAATTCTTCTTTAATATAACTGCAGAGGGATGACTGAAGAGGATGAGCACAGGCAATAAATACTCTGTTTGGGTTATTCATATATTTCTGATTCCCATTTTATGATTATCTGCAGAGCCTCTCAATTTGAACCTACTATGTGCCTATGCTTTTTCCCTTGGAATAATTTGTCAGATGACAGCTTTCCAACTCTTGTCCTCCTCCTTGGTACCCTGCCTCAATAGCTAGCCAGTGATCGGCAGCTGCTAGCGAAACTCTAGACCACACAACCATCACGCTGCATTGCAAACACAGAGCCGGAGACTGCATGCCAGAGCGCAAGAACAGCCAAGTGGCAAGGTGACAAATAATGTTGCCCCCACTGAAAAGGATAAATTAGCAGAGTCTTATTCTTCTCTTTCTGCCAGTTTCCAGAGGTGAAGCAAGTGACAGCAAACTTGGCATGTATCTGTCAACAGGAACACGTCTGCAGCAGTGCCAAGCTTTAGAGCCATCATGCCTGCCATTTCCTAGATGTTAAGAGTGCTGCAGAAATAAAGGCCAGGACTTAAGTCGTAGTCTAGTACTGTACAAGTGCAGGGAAGAATCCAAAAGCTATGAAAAATCATATTAAAATAAACATAACTTATAAAACCAATATATACTTCTAGTATAAGGCCACTGAGCACCCTCAAGTAAAGGAGAGGAAACTCAGGTCTGGATTTCATCCACCTAATTTTAGAACTAATTAAAGGAATTAAGAGACACCTGAAGATCTCTCTGCAATTAGGACAGATAAACACATTAGAAAGTTGTCTTGGACCACCTGAATCACACTACTCCCCTGTTCCTTTGCCCATGTAATGTTGGAGGGTACTGCTTCCAGTTCCTTTTCTGTCAGAAAACAACATGCTAACATTACTCTGTTGATCACACGCCTAGTTGTAACAGGCAGCTTGTTGCAATTCACTTTATTTATTTATTAACTTCAATCTTTAACTCTCAACAGTGTTTAGGTAGTTAATTCCACTGCCTTCAAGAGACTTGTCCAAAGTTACCTAGAGACTCCATGGCATATCCACTAAAATATTGAGTTTGTACCTCTCTTGTTTGTCTGATCCCCAAATATGTGCCTCCAGCATGCTCCTCTTTTAAGTTGCCAGAGATACTTTCAAGTATCACATTTGGTCAGAAGGCAGAACCAGCCTCCAACAGGACTTTGTATCACTGATCGTTGGTAGTTCAGTCAGTTCTCAGTCCACCTCTCTGTCCACTTATCTAGCCCATACTTCATCAGATTGTCTATGAGGATGTTACGTAAGGCAGTGTCAAAAATCTTGCTAAAATCAAGATAAAGAATATCCACTGGACTTGTGTGTGTCCAGTTTGTTTATATAATCTCCTCCTCCATGGAGGGTAAGTCTTCCTCGCTTCAGACTTTTTCTCTGGTTTCAGGGGTCTGGAACTCCTGAAGGCAAATTTTAATAGTGAAAAATAAAGTGAAGAGGGCATTAAATATCTCAGCCTTTACCACATCCTTCTTCACTACTTCCCCTGCCCCATTGAGCAGTGGGACCATGTTTTGCCTAATCTTCCCTTTGTGATTGATGTACCTGTAACAGGTTTTGTGGGTGTTGTTCATGTCCTTTACCAGATTAAACTCCAGACGGGCTTTGGCTTTTCTAACCCTATCCCTGCACACTTGGACAGTGTCTTGGTATTTCTCTTGTGTGACTTGACCTTGCTTCCAACTTCTACATCTTCCTTTTTACTTTTGAGGTTTGTCAGGAGTTCTTTGTTCATCCACATGGGTCTCCTGCCACCTTTGCTTGTTTTCATGCTAGCTGGGATGGAGCATTCTTAAGCTTGGAGGGGGTGATCTTTGAAAACCAGGTAGCTCTCCTGGGCCCCTCTTCTCTCTAGGGCCATATCGCATGGGATTCTTCCAAGCATATCCCTAAAAAGACTGAAGTCTGCCATTCTGAAGTCCAGGACTGTTATATTATTATTTGCCTTGTTAGCTCATCTCAGGACACTGAAAGCCACCATCTTAAGGTGACTGCAATTAAGGTTGTCCCTGATCTTCACATCCCCTGTAAGCTTTTCCTTGTTTATATGCATGATGTCCAGCAGATCATCTCCCATCATCAGCTCCTCAGTCACCTGTGTTTGAAAGTTGTCATCAGTGTGCTCCAGAAACCTCGTAGATTGTTTGTGTCCTGTTATGCTGTCCCTCCAGCAGGTATTGGGGTGGTTGAAATTCCTCATGAGGATCATGTCCTGCAAACATGAAGATCTGAAGAAGGTCTCATCTACTTCTTCCTCACCAGGCAGTCTGTAGCAGGCACCCACAATATCACCCGTGTTGGTCTGCTTGCTAATCATAACTTACATGCTTTCAGATGTCTTGTTATCTGCTCCTAGGCAAAGCTCCAGGCATTTCCACTGCCCACATCGAGGGCAACTCCCTCTCCTCGTCATCCCAGCCTGTCCTTCCGAAAGAGCCTGTGTCCATTCACAGCAGCACTCCATGTGAGCTCTCCCACCACGTCTCTATGATCTTAATGAGACTGTAGCACTGCAACTGCATGCAGCCCTCTAATTCCTCCTATTTGTTCCCCATGCTACGTGCTTTAGTGTACAGACATTTCAGAGAGGCACCCAGACGTGCTGATTTCCCAGAAAAGATATGAGGAGCTTTTGCCACAATGTTGTCCTGCTGGCACTTCCTTATTTATGTGCATACGATTGAGGTACGCCACGTACAGCCTTGTTTTGTTCATTAGGAGGTGTCCTGTCCAAATCGCCCTGCACGCTTTCCTTGCCAAGCCAGTCCCCCACTGCCTCACTTCGACTGTGGGTCATCATCCTCCCTTGTCACGTCTCCGTAACACATCCCTCATTGCATCTCCCTCCAAGCTCCATGGAGATCAGAGTGTATGCATGAAAACTTCTAAGAGGTTATAGGAAATAAAAGAGCCAAGTTGTTTAGCAATCATAATTATTCAGAAGTTGGGTTAATTGGGTTAATATTCTCAATGAAAGCAAGGGCTCTTTCTTGAAGATGTGACATCTTCCTATTTCTGTCAGCCACTACTCCCTCACTACACTCTCTGTGGACTGGCATAGAAATTCAGCTGCCCTTCCATTTACCTGTTAAATGTCTGGCATTTTCCTCTGCTGAACTCCCTACCTGCTGTGTGCCTGGTGTTGTTTCCTGCTGTCTACTCCACCTGTCCACTTTACTCTTTTATTTCCTCCTTAAATGTTAACATGGCACAGATGGGCTCTTACTGCCTGTGACTTTCTAATGGAGTTGTTGAATGTTAATGATACTTTGGAATTTAAAAAGAAAGAGATGGACAGCCACAAAAACACCAAAGAAAATAAACGTATGCATCTAATGTATCCATCTGTCTGTATGCAACACAATGAAATAGCTCACTAGAATGTTTATTGTGGCAATATACAAGGATTGAGAGTCTTCAGCCAGCACAAAGAGTTCCCCGTAGACAATGAAAAAAATTGCAAATTATTACTTTTTCATATCTGAGAGTGAATAGAAATTTGTCACGTACACAAATCCATAGCATAAAAATGAGGGTGAAAAACAAAGATTCTTCAGTGGTAAAAAAAGTCTGTTCTTTTGCTTCGAAGTCCCTAACTCATCTTAGAAGGAAAACAGCCAAGACATTAACAATCAGACATTCCCAAATTTTTTCTCCTTTGGAGGGCCCTGTCATTTTCCTGTTATCTTCCATTCAGAGAGCAGATGCAGCTGCTGGCATACTCGCAGCTGCCTCATCTCTCGTGATGTGTCCCAGTTCTAGCTTAATAAAAAACTTCTGTCTGGTTCGGCACCACCTCCGGTCTCCTTTTCTTTCCTCATCTGAAACTGCCATATGCTAAAGGGGGCCAGGAGACATCCACCAGGATATTTTAGGCAGCTGGGTGGCTGTAGTTTCTCTAGTTCACAACCGTAAGATCCCTGTGAGACAATGCAGTTGCTACCCTGAATGAGCTGCCACTGGAAGGTCAGTTCTACCCTTCAACCTTAAACAATCCAAAAAATTAAAGGTCTGAAAAAAATTACTTGTCTCATTATGCTGAAGTGGTTGAGGAGTCCCACCTCATGGTTTTATACCGAGACATAATTGAATGTGTGAAAGCAGACTAACATTTCAAATTTGTTCGTAGTACCATATATTTATCTTCATTCTGTTGAACAGAATCCTGAGCACCTTGGCACGGCCTGTATACCTGCATCTTCACCTCACCCGATGTTTTGATGATCTAGATGCAGGAAACTGGAATATGGCTGCCCTACTTCTGTGTTTGGGAGTTGAAAAAGAAGAGAAAGAAGAATGCAATATTGCCAATACAAGGCATTCAATAAGACTGAATTAAAAAGCATGCTATTTGAAAATAAAATCAATAAATTCTGGGCCCTTTTATTTGCTAGCTCATGTTTGAGATGTGACCATTGGCCCTTCACATCTATTTCCTGCTTCTGTAACGGCTAAAAGCAATCCTCCCTTCCTTCTCCTTTTCCTCCCCCTCCCTCCCTTCCTCCATTCCTTCCTGTCTCCCTTCACACTTCCCTTTCTCTCTGAAAATTTAAGAATGAAGACAGCCCAGCAGTATGGTGCAAATCTGCAGCTTTTAGGTATTCATCAGTGCCCTGCTTTGCTCTAGCATTTCTGTACAACTTTGGGTAAATTGTTTCAGTTCTTATTTTCTCACCTACAAAATGTGAACAATGTATAGACAGCCTTTATAGAAGTATTGTGGAAATTCACAGATTCAATAAATAAAGGTACCTCAACTGTAAAAACAGAGGACTGAAAATAATATCTGAAATTAACGGTCAAGCTCCTTTTAATACAGCCATGTCATGCAGCCCTGCTTATAAATATACCATTTCACATCTTAAAACTATTTTCTGCCCACTCTGCTTCTACCAAGAGGTTATTTTGCAACTTCAAAACTCAGAAAACTAGCATCTATGTTTTAATTTTAAGCTGAAATTGAATTTTACTAAATCCATTTTTATGTTATCTATTAGTTTATTTTCTTTAAATTCCATTCTCGTATTTACCACTATTTATCATTGGATTTATAGACTGAAATCATATTCCCCTCTCAACCTTCATACGATTAAGCCAAATTCTTTTAGTGTAAAACTGCCTGCCTTTTTTTTTTTTGTGTCAACCTATTTCTTGTGATGTTTCTGAACTTTTCTTGAAAAAGGGTGACCAACATCCAAAAAAACTACTCAAGCACATAGTACTTAAAATATTTTGCCTGACAAAAAGGAGCCTAAGATTACATTAATCTCTTTCACAGATGCATCACACTGGTTATTCATAGATATTTTATGATCTGTTAATATATTAGGTCTTCCCTTTTTTCTGTCATTTCTAATTGATAGCCTCCCAGCTTATAGAAGAATTATCAGTTCTAATCCCCAGGCACATTTTGTAGACCTAAATTTCACAGTAGTTTTCATTTAGTTCTCAATATCTTTGACTTGTTTTTATCACAGTCCTGCCTCAAATTTTACTTCATCAGGAAAGCCAAGGGACATTCATCCCATTTCGCTTAAGTCATCAAAAAATCAAGCATGTGTTCTTAGCCATTCTTCCTTTCAAACACGGGCTTTAAATTGTATTAAAGAACATAAGTGCAATATACATAAGTAGTCTAAAGCTTGGGAGTGAAGACGACCAACATGAATGCAAATAACTCTGCTCCTCAACTCTTCATTGACTCTAAGGGCAAGTCTAGGTAATTACACTAAACTTGCAGAAACTTCTGAATGTTTAAAGTGAGATGAACTGAACTTTAACCTCCATTATCAAACTCACACTTTTGAGGTAAAAATCACAAATATAAATATTATTAGTATTAGACAACAGGCTGGTCCTCAAGTAACTCATTAAATATGAGTTCCCTTACAACACAATTTCTTGTTGCCTTCCTTTATTGTGGTTACCTTTTCAGTGAAGACTGTACTCTTTTAAATATCTGTTCAAATTCTTCAGTGTCATTTAGCTCAAAACTCAACTGGTTAAATTATTTTTACCAGAAGAAATCTGTAATAAGCATGCAACACAGATAATGATTCTCACCTTGTTGTTTCTACAGACAAGGCTTTTTGGTTTATTTGTTGAATACTTAGCCCATTGACTTCTATGCCTAACCACTCTAAATATTTGTGCAATCCTAACCCTAATTTGATGCTTTTACTGATTTATATTTCACTACTGATACAGAGGAGATGCAAGACCTAGTCAACATCTAGAATTATGGATGTTCATTTTCTATAGAGAGGTGCAAAACATAGAATCGTAGAAACAGAATAGTTTGGTTACAGGTCATCTAATCCAAGCCCCCTGCAATGATCAGGGACATCTTCAACAGGATCAGGTTGCTCAGAGCCCCATCCAACCTCACCTTGATTGTTTCCAGGGATGGGGTGTCTACCACCTCTCTGGGCAACCTGTGCCAGTGTTTCCCCACCGTTATTGTAAAAAATGTCTTCCTTATATCTAGTTTGAATCTACCCTCCTTTATTTTAAAACCATTACCCATCATCCTAGTTGCACTAATGCATTTGGTTCAAAACATACTGTTTGTTGCAAAGAGCAATTTCACTGAATAATTTATTCAAGTGCCTTGTAGGTGAGTTCATCTCACCTGACCTAAGGCACTTACTTGATGTGTCTAACTGAGAAGTGAATATTCCTCCACAGTCATGAAGAGAAAGATAGTCAACACTTGCAATAATTCAGACCACTTCAGACTTGAATTACTTACTTGAGTACTTACGGGACTTTTCTTGCATCATTAACTTTAGGGATAGCTAACAGTGATTTAACTTCTAACTTAGGTACAACTATTAAGTTTCTAAAATTTTCTAAGGTGAATTGAAGCTTGTAGAGAGAGGAAAATCATATTTTTATACAATCAGCAGTGCAATCAGGGTAATTTGGGGACAGATATGCTCTACCTATCTGGAGTATATCCTTCATGCTTCAAAATGCATACCTCATGCCCAAAATCATTAAGTATAGAGGGTTGGGACAAGATGTTCACAGGGGAAAGTCTGACTATGCCTGTGGAAGGGTTATTGTATCTTTCTCTGAAACATCTGGCGCTGGCCAATATTAGCAACAGAAGACTGGACTAGATGGACTGCAGGTCTGATCTGGTGTGGCAGTTCCTATGTTCCTGTGTTCTTCCTCCACCTGGTGCAAGGGCAAAACTGTCAGGTATAATGAGGAAATCTTTATTCAGGTCCCTGGGTAAGACTGTAGAGTTGGCAATTAAAAAATCATCTTTTGAAAAACTCAGAGAATTTTGCTTCTTTTACTGAGAAAATGTACATCATCTATACAAAAATTTTCCCAATTTTTTCCCTATTTGTAATGGAGTAACATTGCTACAGACAGGTGAAGGGAACATTTCCAGAGAACTTATGGCTACTATTATACTATATTATTTTTATTATTGTTATACTTAACTGCAGTCATGGAGTAGACTCTATTGTCTATGTGCTATATTAGTATAGGAAAAAGACAGTTTTGTCTCTAAATGCTTACATCCAGGTTAACTTCCTCTAGTCTTAGATCCCTAACTGTAATTTCTAAATGAAGTGCCTGGTTGTCTTGGGAGCACTGTTTCTGATGCAGACAAATAAGCACTTCCAGATGAACGTTCAGGTTTGAACACCACCACCCCGCCCCGATAGTACATTTTCTCTTCACTGACAAAAAAAGTACCCCTGTATGACTACAAACCAAAGTTAAGTGCCTTTTTTTAAGTGAATGCTATTAAAAAGGATGAACTCGGGTTTCATAATCTAAGTACAATGGAAGACACAAAGCCTTGAAACTAATATACAAGGTAATACAAAGAATCAACAAGAAAATATTGTCCATCGTTTGGCAGGTAGTGATCTCAGTACACCAGCAGCCTAACTATTCTGCAATTTTTAGTTTTCAAGAAGTGTACCACAGTTTTAAGAATACTGTGAAGGTTTTCCTCCTGCCCCTTTGGATTGTACTTGTAATTACTTGTAAAGGAATTTGTTGAATAACGGCACAAGAAAACATGACATTTTGTGTCTAGAAAAATTTCTGTTGCTTAATTATAGGTATTTATTACTGTTTGAGATGTCCTAGAGTATCCGTTGATGTTCCAAAAGGTGCAATGCTCCTGCAGTCGTTTTATCATATCCACCATTCCCATGGAGATGTCTCAGAAACCCTGGATCATGACTTTGCCAACTCTTCTGAGGTTCTTGTAGTTTCAATTCTCACTTTTCACAATCTCTTATCATAGCTATGTCTCCAGCAATTTTAGTGAACTTGTTACCAATTAAAGGCTAGATGCAGGTATTCTGACTTTGTCACTTAACAGAGTTATCTAATTGAGGTATACAGTCATCCTAGTTTCCCATTACATTCAGTGGAGAGAAAAAAGGCACCTGCAGATGCTGTGTCAGATCTAAAATAAGCTGAATTGTCTTTTAGAGGTGCTTATTTCTTCCTTCCATTGACAGGAGAGAGAACACAGCTGAACAGGAGCCTAAATTTAGTGCTCCCAGGAAGCGAATGGGATATTAGGAAGGATAAATCTGGCTATAACAGTTGGATCGTAAGGTCAAGTGCTAAAACCCATCACCCTGCTGGAAACAGTGAAATGGGATTACACTTCTTCAGTACATTGTTCCCTCTTCCTCTCACCTTCCTCTGCACGAGCCTGTGGCTGATGACTTTTTCCTACCTTACTTGGTTTCTTGTCTTAGCTATTTGCATCCCTCACAGATATTGCTGAAAAGAAGTGAATTTTAGTGGTGACAGTCCAGCGTCTCTCATTTGGTCTTAAATACCAAAGCTGGAGTGCAATGCAGGCTGGGCAAGGGTCTGTGGTACGCAGGAAAAAAAAAAGCCTTAGTGATAGTAGTAAAACGGATTATTCATATGAAAAATCTAAACTTAGACTTTGAAATAGACAATGAAACAACCAAAATACTCCAGACCAAACTCAACTGAATTCTGAATAATAACAGCGTTGTCATACTGGCTTTGGTTCTGCCCAGAGAGAAGGAAAAGGAAGCTCAGAATGACATAGTGTTCAGTCAATATCACTGTTTTAAAAGTAGACATAACACAGGGAATAGAAATGCAAGGTTATTAGCAGAGGACTATAATAACTGGATTGTGATTCTTGATCAAAACTGAAACCTTTTTATTATCACTGCTGTTGTTTCTTTGATTCACAATGGGAATTAAACTTCATTTAAAAAAAAAAGATAAAGGGCTAATAAAATAAGAGGTAACATATGGAGTGTGGCACTGGCTGCATAAAGATTATGGATTTTATTATTTGTTGAAATGGAAATGTCAATGTAATCTCATGGGCTGATGCCATGGAAATTCCATTGGATTTTCCATGTTGGTGGTGCATTTATACAAACATTTTGGATTATAAATGTGCAATACAGTATGAACACATTAGGTTGTCTGCCTGTTGTCTACTAGATTTCAATATTATGCCAAAATTAAACAGTGTTTGTATACATATCTGGATTACTGAGAGATAAAAACAGTCTCAATCAGTCATTCCTTTTATGATTATTTAGTGTTTTCTAAAAATGCAGACACTTCTCTGAGAGGAGGAGATAACCCCCCACCCACCACTCTTCCTGTTCATAGAATCATAGAATCATAGAATCATAGAATCATAGAATCATAGAATCATAGAATCATAGAATCATAGAATCATAGAATCATAGAATCATAGAATCATAGAATCATAGAATCATAGAATCATAGAATCATAGAATCATAGAATCATAGAATCATAGAATCATAGAATCATAGAATCATAGAATCATAGAATCATAGAATCATAGAATCATAGAATCATAGAATCATAGAATCATAGAATCATAGAATCATAGAATCATAGAATCATAGAATCATAGAATCATAGAATCATAGAATCATAGAATCATAGAATCATAGAATCATAGAATCATAGAATCATAGAATCATAGAATCATAGAATCATAGAATCATAGAATCATAGAATCATAGAATCATAGAATCATAGAATCATAGAATCATAGAATCATAGAATCATAGAATCATAGAATCATAGAATCATAGAATCATAGAATCATAGAATCATAGAATCATAGAATCATAGAATCATAGAATCATAGAATCATAGAATCATAGAATCATAGAATCATAGAATCATAGAATCATAGAATCATAGAATCATAGAATCATAGAATCATAGAATCATAGAATCATAGAATCATAGAATCATAGAATCATAGAATCATAGAATCATAGAATCATAGAATCATAGAATCATAGAATCATAGAATCATAGAATCATAGAATCATAGAATCATAGAATCATAGAATCATAGAATCATAGAATCATAGAATCATAGAATCATAGAATCATAGAATCATAGAATCATAGAATCATAGAATCATAGAATCATAGAATCATAGAATCATAGAATCATGTCTTTGTTGAACTTTGTAAGGTTCTCACTAGCCTCCTCTTCCAGCCTATCCAAGTCTTCCTGCAGGATAGCTCTCCCTTATGAAGTATCCACTTCCCAGTTTGGTATTACCGCCAAACTTCATCAGGGTACACTTGATTCCATCATCCAGATCACTTATGAAGATATTAAATAGCGTTGGGCCCAATATCGATCCCTGGGGGATTCCACTTGTGATAGGTTGCCAATTTGAAAAGGAGCTATATATCACCACACTTTGGGTGTGGCCTGTCAGCCAGTTCCCCACCCACTGCACAGACCACTTGTCTAGACCGTAATGCATCAGTTTCTCTAAGAGAAGGCTGTAGAAAACTATCGAAAGCCTTGGAGAAATCCAAGTAGACAACATCTACTGCTCGCCCCACATCAACCGAGCAGGTTACCTTGTCGTGGAAGGTCATCAGATTTGTCAAGCATGATTTGCCCTTGGTGAAACCGTGCTGGCTTTTCCCAATCATGTGCTTCATTTGACTTATGATAGCACCCAGGAAGATTTGTTCCATAACTTTCCCAGGGACTGAAGTAAGACTGATGGGCCTATAATTTCCTGGATCCTCCTTTAAACCCTTCTTGTAGATGGGGGTGACATTAGCCTTCTTCCAGTTTTCTGGAATGTCCCCTGATCTCCACAACTTCTCAAAGATTATGGAGAGCAGCTTCAGTTCCCATTATCCGGGCGTCTCATTTACACTGAAACTTCCAGTAAAACACTTTTTCTTTCTTTCTTTCTTTTTTTTGAGGGACGATGCCTTTCGGGTTACAGATATTTACATATTTATTGATCAAATCTTATTGCATACAAGGTTTATGAAAGCAACCTGCTTACAGATGCACATGAGTACAGATGGGAGCATATATTTCCAGGTTCGCTTTAGAGGGAAGAAATGTTGCAGATGTTGAAGAAGCACAGTATTCTCGCATAAGAGTTCAATACTGCAGAATAAATCCCTTTAGTTTCCCATTCTGGAATGGCACTCATCTCCCATAATTTTCATAATCTTATTCAAATTAGGTATGCATTGTCCCTTGGTAGTCAATAGAAAAAGTTAGAAACCACCATAAAGAGATTCACCTCATAAGGTTAGGTCCCTGTTTTAAACTGACAGAAGTCTTCCTGTAGACATTCCTTTCTTCTGTCATTGACTATAAAGGGACTCTTGATCACTACTTCAGTCTTGGCAACTGATATTTACATAAGTAATCTTAAAAATTAAGGGATGAACTCTAAATCAGTTTATGCATTTAATGTAAAACATACTAAAAAAACCAAACAAACAAACTAAAAGAAACATAGATTGTTTGGTAAACCCTCACTAAAATTCCATGTCACTAATGGAATGGTTAACTTTGGTGAGATACACAGTAGACACGAGTCATATTATTTATGCCAGACTAAAATGTGTTCAAATGTATTATTTGATTATCATATTATAAGAACAGGATAGAATTGTGTCCTGGTTTCAGCTGGGATGGAGTTGATTTTCTTCCTATTAACTGGTATAGTGCTGTGTTTTGGATGTAGTATGAGAATAGTGTTGATAACACACTGAAGTTTTAGTTGTTGCTAAGTAATGTTTACTCTAGTCAAGGACTTTTCATTTTCCCGTGCCCTGCCAGGTGCGCAGGGGGCTGGGAGGGAGCGTGGCCAGGACGGCTGGCCCAGCTGGCCAATGGGCTATTCCATACCATATGACATCATGCTCAGCATATAAGGCTGGCGGAAGAAGGGGGGACTTTCGGAGTGATGGCATTTGTCTTCCCAAGTCACCGTTACGCGTGATGGAGCCCTGCTTTCCTGGAGATGGCTGAACACCTGCCTGCCGATGGGAAGTGGTGAATGAATTCCTTGTTTTGCTTTGCTTGCATGCGCGGCTTCTGCTTTCCCTATTAAACAGTCTTTATCGCAACCCACGAGTTTTCTTACTTTTACCCTTCTGATTCTCTCCCCCATCCCACCCAGGGGGAGTGAGCGAGCGGCTGCGTGGTGCTCAGTGGCTGGCTGGGGTTAAAACATGACAAATTGGAAAGGGGTTAAAACATGACAAATTGGAAAGAGAAGAGGTGAAGTGTGGTGAGGTGAGGGCAGAAGAGGAGAGGAGTGAAAGTAATCTAGTAAAAGAAAGTGCACATGGAAGAAAGTTAAAAGATTGGAGCCAAATAAGAATGTCAATCCTTAAGGGAATGTGAGGAACAGGAGAAGAAACAGAAGAGAGAGAGAACTGAATCGCTAAGGTGGACTTCTATACTGCCTTGAAGATAGGACTTGAGAATATCAATGTAAATAAAGAGGATACACCTAGGTTTGTAAGAACAGAGTATTGAGGAGATGGAAATGGCATAACCTGGGCTGTAAAGCAAAAGAACAAGTTTAGCCTCAGCTTTTCCTGTGACTCATGGAAATAGGCATGCAGGTCACAAAGGGAAGTAAGGCAGCAGAGGGGAGGGAGTTTCAGTAGCAATTATCTGGGATGACCACATGCTTTGGTGAGAGGTTTGCAAGGGAAAGGGTGGTTTTCAAGGTGTTGTAACCCACAGGAGAAACAGAAAGGGTGGGATGCAAATATTTATGAACATTAAAGGGAACCAAAGACAAGTTACTGAATCATAAATAACAGAACTAAGGTTTCTGGCTCCAGTACCAAAGAAAATAACGGATCTCCTCTCACCCCTCCTCCCCATCTGGACAGTTTTAATGCAAAAAGATGAAAGACTGAAGAATTTTTACAACCCTGCTTCATAAGGGGTATGCCAGTTTTCCCTGGGACCTGTCAAAGAGAGACAGCTTTTACCATACCAGGACTTCTCTAGCCCACAAAATGCCTAATATGACAATATTCACTTTATCGACCCCCTCAGATGCATTAATGATGTCTGCCTTTTTGAATTACTCTCTAACCACCTCAACAGATTCAAAATGTCTTCCGAGACTGCCAAACTTTTGTGCTTAGCTTACAGTTAAATTTTAGGTAACAAAAAAAGTAACCTTTTAAAATAAATGCCCAAAGTAAACTGTTCAGGGGAAAATGGAAGGGGGTTTTGAAGACATCCAGACAGAAATGTCTTCTACCTGTGTTTAGGCATCCGAGTCAGTGCTTAGTGATATAGATTCATGAACAAGTTATACATCGGTGTTAGGTAAATGAGAGCCATTTTAATTTTTTTAACTAGATCATCTGAGGGACAAGGGCTACATTTCAACACTTTTGTGGACTTTACAGTTGAGTATACTGTCTAAGAAGGATTACTAGCATTATTTAGGTAATTAAATTGCTGCTGTAACTATTGATATTATTGGTTATATCTGAAAACGCTATTTAGACAGATAGCTCTGGAAATACAGAAGTAGCTACAGAGAGGCAAGGTGATCTTTTTAATTCCACAAAGTACTGTAGTGTTACCATCAGAATACACACAAGCCTTGGGCTCTAATTACTTAACAGCATTCCCTGACTTAGATCATTTGTACCTTAAAATTGGTAGATTTTGTTTCATCCAATACCGTTACAAAAAGTTTCACTCTAATTATATTTGAAACTTCTTTTTGTTTTTCCATTCCAAGCCTGTTTCTGACTGTGTGACAGACTAGAACACTGGATGGAAAATTCAGCATTTGCAATTCAAATTCCAAGTGAAGGTTTTAATGCTGAATACTTGTGGATATCTTTTAAAGGCCGTAGAGTCAAACAATGTAGATTTTTTCCCCATATGTGGTGAACCGACTTTATAGATATTATTCAGTTAAGATCTGGAGATGATATTAATATGGTGCTTATGCATAAAACTCACAACAGGCAAGTATTTTGTAAATTCAGCATTTAGTTATCTCTTAACCGTTAACAAGAAGCAAAGCAAACATCTCCCCCTTATATTCATGCCCCGAGCTAAGCAAGGGGAATGGAAAAGGTTTTTAGAATTACAAATAGAACCTTTAAATTGTAGAAACTTGCTAATTTCATTTATGAAAAGCATTGCAGAACTTCTGCTTTCTCTCCCAGTTGTTATTCAAATCACAGTCCCAAGTTAAAAAAAAAAAAAAAAAAAA
>NW_009215050.1:17089-20448 GCF_000690835.1 Fulmarus glacialis
AGGAATTTAGTGAGTTTTTCTTTTCAGAGATCAGGCAGAAATACTGCATATTTAAATACGCAAATTGAAGGAAAACTTAGGTTGCTAAAAAAGAGGAAAAGAAAAGGTGGTGGGGGGGGAAGAAGTGGAGAAAATATAGAAAGAGTTGTGAAGTAAGTTTCAAAAGTAGATACATGGAAAATACATGAATTCACCCATATGATTTTGAAACTAGAATATGCATTTCAGTGTGCAAATTGTGAATGTACATTTTCAAATATTAAAGATTTATCTTTCTTATAGTACTTTACAGTTTTTGAAGCCCTAAATATAAATTAAGAATAAAATTCTTTCTTGTATAAGAGTCCTGAACAAGGGTTTTGAATCTCCTAAATCCCACTAAAGCCCTTAAAATAGGATTTAAGAGGACTTACGTGGCTCATAGGCAGTATGTAGCTGGGAGAATTTCACCCAAAGGGATAAAGCATATTAGCATTACTTCTGCAACTAGTTTCACTACAGTCTCTTGGACTAATTACATAAGATGAGAGTCCTTGGTCCATATAGTCTTTTAGTCTGGCAAGACAGATCATTTAGAAATACTAAATATTACAAGAAGGCAAGGGATTGCATATGCCGTTTTGGATTTTCACAGTCAGACTGGATACAAGAACACTTCTTGCAAAATTTGGGACTACTGAGTTAAGGAACCTCCTGAACATCTCTGAGAGATAAGTGAGTATTCCTCCACCTATTTATAGAGAGGAATACTGAAACAGAGAAGTCATAAATTGTTCGATACCAAATACTGAGTGTGTCTAGACTACTGACTGAGTGATGTGCTTCCCCACAGATGAATACTTTTGAATTAAAGGAAGAAAAAAGAACAGTGCTCACAATTTTTTTTTTCATGTAGGATGATAAATCAGTTGAAAATATTACTGCAAAGAAAGGTTATAAGAAGTTTGAAGCTTCAACTGGACAACCCCCAAATTAATGGACAGGGCTGGTGCTTGAAAGAAAAATAAACAAATTGTATTATTTATTCCCAGATTTTAGTGAAATTATTTTCCAACTTTCCATATCCCAAGTTGCAGTCCTGGAAATGAAACTATTGCTAATGTTTCAGGAGGAAAACAAGATGCAGCCCCGATTTCTGCATCAAAAAATCGGGATCATTGTGTGAATGCTTAAAGGAGTTATAACTTTGCCCCAAGCCTTTTTGCAAGGTTATACAACATTACACAAGGAGCAGAACTCTTCTCACATAACCCACAATATTAATGTACATAAAAAGTATATATTTAATTGCAAGAAGTCATGTTGTTTTGCACAGCTCCTGGGGAGCTCTTCCAATATTCAGAAACACAGGGAAACGTGTAAATCTAGAAGAGTATGTGAATTTTCAATGGTGCACTTAGTGGTGCAGGGTCTTCAAGTTAGAAAGGTTTTATGTTATATTTACCCATTCTAGATCTGTTCAAAGACTAATATCTGTGTAAGGAAAGTGAGATAATGATTCCTGCTCAGAACAGGTGACGTGAAACTTTTATTGTACCACTGACTTACAGTGAAGCTACTCCCAGATCAGAATTTGCAGTTTTTCCGATTTCACAGGAAGCTACATCTTTCACACCCTCATTTCATTCTCCTTTTCATCTGTGGTGATCTTCAAAACTTCATCAACCTAATTCATGTTATCACTAGATTAAGTCCCGGGTAAATAACACATTCATTGTCATGAGGCAGCTATTTGTCATTTCTTCCCTAGTAATCTTCTCTGACCAGAGATTTTGGTAGACCTTCAACAGCATCTGGGTAACAACGCACCCATGGAACTGCAGCGTATGATGTACTGCAAAAGCCTGTAGAGATCTTCACATATAGTATACCAAATTAATAAACTAGTGCCCTAAGACCACCAGTTTTCTCTGTAGATCATCTATCCGTTGAGTTCTTTTATCACAACTCATTTACTTTTTCTTCCTGAAACAATCCCAGATATTAAGACTTGTGTTTCATCCCACTTGGTTAGCTCCATATGTATTATTTTCTGAATGGTGTAGGCAACATCTTAGTATTTTACAGTTTGGTAGAGTTCAACTAATGGAAGGTGTAGTTTTATCAGATAGATGTTTTAAAGTCCTGAAGGAAAGAGCTTTCACAAGGGCATCAAGATCGGAGTGTAAAGACTAGTTCAAAAGTGAAGAAGATTTGGGTTTGTTAATTTTTTTGTAAGAAAGCAAGCCCATTAAATATTTGGCAGAGATGAGAAACTGAACATCGGTTGCTTTTTCAGACATAGAGTAATTACACCAGCAGACTGTCAATATCTGTGCTCAGCATACATCTCTTCCATACAGCACTCTGTATAACAGAAAATAACATGGCTCCTGGCAAGGAAAGATGTTGAACCACTCTGGAGAAAAAACTGAAGATATTTTTAGGGAAATGTAAATACCTAAGAAACAGGGTTCAGTTAAACCTGTCTGTTTGCTGTGGAGAGTGCAACTAGTTCCTTTGAAATGCAGTGTATGTTCCTGCGCTGCTGTGAAAGGGGAGATGAGGTACCTGGTTTGATATGCTAGTAAAAAGCAATTTGAGCATGTGAAGCCAAAACATGGTCATTTTCTGGAAACAATGTCTTCATGAATTTGCATCAATTTGTCTCTGAAATCCTAAATTTGATATATTTGTATTTAACTATTAGCATGTAAATAATCTCAAAAAAGTGAAGCTTGTCATGAATTTATAGTTAGGGAGCACATATAGGTACGTCAGTGAATTGAGTCCCTATGGCCAAATCCAATGTCCAGTGAAGCCAAACAAACAACTACATCACGCATGAGATCAAGCCCTAATCTAAGGTGCAAACACAATTAAGACCAGACTGTATTATGTCTACAGCTATTGTGTCTGGCTGCACCTAAAAAAAACAAATTGCATGCAAAGAAATGGGAACAGAAGGAAATTCAGAAAACCTATTTTTTCAAGTTCATTATTATGTTAGGAATGAGTATAAAGTCCAATTTTATGTTTCTCAGCTTGTCTAACTCTTTCAAATATTAGTAGCCATTTTCCAGTTCCTCTAAGACTTTTTACAACTTCACCTTCACAAGTAGATAACATTGCTGTGAATTCTTAGTGTATGGTACATTATGCACACAGTAGTAATAGTAATGAATTCCAAAGGCATTTATAAAGAATCAAATGATGTGTCCTGCATTCTCAGAGCAATATGCCCTAGTTTCCACTCTAAACAACATTTTAGGTTTGGTTTGGTGTTTTGGTTGTTTGTTTTTTTTTTTTTTTTCCCAAGCTGCTTTTGAAACAGTCGAGGGAAATTATTTTCTATATGTCCTGGTTTTGGCTGGGATAGA
>NW_009215051.1:0-11947 GCF_000690835.1 Fulmarus glacialis
TATAAAATAAAATACTAAAAAAAATTAGTATAAACCGAGTTCACTACTACAGTCATAATTCAAGTTCTTTGATATTTCAATATCAAAACTCTTAAAAAACAGAACAAAACAAAACAAACCCAAAACAAAACACAAAAGCCTCACAAGCACTTCCCACGCACACACCGATTACAGTTTATAATTCCACGACCTTCTTCACTACCTTGGAGATTTAGATTGTTCTTCCTCACACAGAGGTAAATGACATCATAATGCAGTTATCTGATGGTAGGACCAGGTGTTTAAGTACCCCCCTCCCTGTCAATAAAAAATAAAAAAGTAGTAAGACAAACAAAATTTTGTCTTGACAAACAAAATAATCACAGCTGGATATAAACACTGGGAAATGGACTAGAAGGTAGATACAAAATAGTACTTATCAATCAGAACTACCAAGAGTAGAATGTCAGGATATACGGATTTAACACTAGACGTGGCAGAAATTCATGATAAAGGGAGAGCTATCACTTCCTGTTGCTAATAATCCTATCTCTGTGCATCAAAATTGATACAAATTACCCTAAATATAATTCTCTATCCTCAAGAAATAAAAACCCAGTGGTATACTATATGAGACACATCAAGGCTCAGAAAAGAGAAACCTTAAAACCCAAGAATGAAAGTTTAACTTGTAGGTATCTAGGTTGCTAAAAATCTAGTTAGTCTGTAACAGCTGGATTTTATATTATGTTTATATTTATTTTATTTTATTTTTTCCGCAATCTTAGGAAGCAATCTTTATTTCTTAAGTAATGGATTTGGAGAAGAACAAACTAGAAATATCAATTCCTTTTTTTTTTTTCCTCTTTAAAACATAAACAAACACTCTCTTGCTCTTCATAACATAGTTAAGACCTTTAAAATTAATAAAGTTTAATTAGCACACCTGAGAAGCCTAAATTAAGTTTCAGAAGTGCCCATCAGGTAAGTGGTCGTAGCTGCAGAAGAGACACACTTATTCTTAAATTGCAAAACCAAGTATCACCACATGTTAAAGCTGTTTGAAACCCGTGTTCTACGCAGTTGTCCAAGCCTACGGTACTGATCCATGGAAGAGCTTAAGCCTCATAACATTAGTTTGTTTATATTATTATTAAGAAACTAAGTGGCATGTATCATTTTAAGTATTTGGATATTCAGATATTGCCAAGTACCAAAATACTTACTAAGCCTGTATTGATTGTAAAGCCAGGTTTAGAAAAAAGTTCTGAAGCTATCGTGACAGGAAAGCATTATATATAGAGTAATCCTTATGCGAAGGTGCAGAGGTGCCTGCACCAGTATCTGAACACAATGGCATCATTTTAGGGCTACCTCACTGAAGTAGTTGAATTATTTTAGAAAGTCATCACAAACATTTATTACAGAAATAAAGATTATTTGATACCAAGTTCTGTCCTCCTATGTTCCTCAGTCTTATTTGGTGAGATCATACACACACTGTGAAGAAATTCACCTCTGAGCTTAGCGCACAACTCTAGCAGAGAAAAAACTAACTCCAGCCTCAGCAAGTTTCATTACCAGTTATGCTTCTTTAGTCTTCTTTCTAAACAAACTCTTACTACATTCATCATGCAATAAGTAAATTAGCTAAAATTTGGAACGGACATCTATGACCATTAGTATTCTAACACAGATCTCAAAACAAATAGACAAACGAAAGATCAAAACAGCACATCATCGAAACCATACTTCCAGTACCTTTTATTGTATATTAGCAAGGATCCTATTTAATCCAAACTCTCCTTGATGCCCTTTAAGAAGCGGATAGAAGTAAAAACCTAGAAACAACCAGAAAAGGCAATGAAATGCTATGATTTGCCTTCTGGCACTAGTTTTGAGGAATATTTAGAAGCAAGGTGGAATTCAGATAGTTCTTGAATTTTGGATGGAGAAAGAACCAGGTCCCCAGGGCTGCACATGAGATTTTGTTCATGATTTTAAATATGATGAGTTTCTTACATTCCAGCATCAAGAAACGCAAGAAGTTAAAACAGGGTTTACTGTATCTATAAATATAAGATTCTCTTGGAATCATCCCAGAACCAGCAGTAACGTAAGTAATGCCATCAATAATGTTACCAGTGGTAGTGTACGTAGAAATAAATTAGCTTCAAGTGCTGCGTTAAAGGAAAGGACAGAATATGCAACTAGTACACTAAACATTAGTAAGCAACTGAGAACAATTAAGATAACCTCTGAAATGCATCAGTTCGGTAATGAATTCATTGATGTAAGGCCACAAAATACTGTATTTGATCTTATAGCCACAATAGAATAGTTTACCAATCTATTTATGTATTTTAAATATACATGTATAGCCTTCAAGTAAATATATGAAGACTACTGTCATTTGATAGTTTTATTTCCATGATGAACTACAACCAGTATTAAAAGTCTAAAGTAATTTCTAAAAATCAATCTGTTTAATCTCAGCCACCAACTCCAACTCTCATTGTTTTAGTTGCTACAAAATTAAAAAGCCCTCCATCAGAAATCACCTCCCTGTGAGGTACTAGCAGACTGCAATCAATTTACCCCTTCAGCTGGCAAAAGAAGATAGCTTAAGCTTCGTTATCATCTTCTGCAGGTGTGTTTTCTAGATCATGATTCACTCCAGTAAGACCCTTCTCAATACACCTGCGGTGCCTCAGCTAATTGCACTGAAAGGTAAGAATCCTTAAACTCACAGTTATCTGAGATCATTCAACTAATTTTTAATCCAATGCATACCCTGTGATTTTATTTGGAACAGATTCATCCCTCCTCTCTTTTTCCTAATCTCCAAGCTTTTGCTCTTTCCTAGAAATGACATCAGATTTTCTAGCTGCACAAATAAAACTATCTTAACTTTTTAGTAAAACCAATTGATTCCATTAGTCTTGCCATACCAACAAGTCTATATTTACTGGGACAACCTTTTCCCTTTAGCTAGCCTTCTCTCACCATTTTCACCATGTTTCCCCAGCACTCTATTCAAAATGTGCATCACCAGTTAAGAATAATAACTTTTTTTAGACAAGTTTTTTTCAGGCACTTAATTTTGCAATGATCTTACAAGTCCTCTTTAGGCAAGTCATGTAATTAATTTATACACAATAAAATTTCTATAGACTAAATATTGATCTTGACCATGAACCACTATAAATGCTCTGTTAATACATATAAATTATTAAATTAATTAGGTGATAATATAATTTGGGGCAAATGCCACTGGTTTTTCTCATGTAAATAGTCCCACTGACGTCAACAGAATTTTGAGAGTGAATATGAACAGGATTTGATTGTGTTGACCAGAATATAAAGATACAAAGAATTCCCATACCTTGAGGGGGTGGGGGGAAACGGTCCTAGGTCATATACAAAACCCCCAAACAATCATATATTATAGCAGAAGCTTCCAAACACCTACAAAACCCTTAAAAACCTTCCTCCCCAATTTTTAATCTGTGTTGATGACTCCAACTTTGATACACCACCTTTTTTTTAAAGATACACATCATTACTGTCTACAACCACTTTAAGTCTGGTAAGATTGTGTGCAAGGCTACAGTCGAGCAGAATTTCTAGGAATATTTCAAACTACAAATACATTAACATATCCAGGTATTTTTGGCACACCTACATGGAGAAAGACAAGAAACAAAGCAAATTTTGTCCTCTGACAAGGTGCAGCAGGAGCAATTACTAGGCCTCTAAAACCTACTGCTTCTGCAAGTGCCCTCTTCTCCACTAGCTGCAGCTGATTGGCAGTGACACTGCTCGATATATAGTCC
The DNA here is from genome assembly GCF_000690835.1 of Fulmarus glacialis. Lineage (NCBI taxonomy): Eukaryota > Metazoa > Chordata > Aves > Procellariiformes > Procellariidae > Fulmarus > Fulmarus glacialis. Next base: position 3,816 of record NW_009215051.1, read on the forward strand.
AGCTGGCAATATTTTGTTATGTTGTACATGTTTAACTGCTATTAAACAGTGTTTCTTAAAAAATTCTGGCCTAGTTTCTCTTGAAATGTGGTTACATGTCAAGAAGTCAAGTAGGAGTAACTATTTAGAGAACCTGTTCCTGGAGCTTCTACTCTGTTCCTGTCTCCGCTATTGAACATCTCCCCTCCCTCCCTCCGTTTGTTTTAAATGCAGCGTGTGCCTAAAGCTGGCTGGGGCTTTTGAAAACCTGGTAACAGTTGGCACAATGTTGGGCAAGATTAAGAGTTACAAAGGAATGGGAAAATCTTTAATTTGTAGACGCTGCTGTTATAGGAAGCCTTGGTCAAAGAAGTAGTATTTATCTTAGTGTATGCTCTGTGTGACATTAGAAACATCATGTATTCTTCCTGTTTGGAGAAATTATGAATAAAGATTAAGTATGTTTTTTTAAAAAAAAAAATCCAAACCCAGTCCTGTCAATCATACAGTTAGTGCCTAATATAAAAAAAACCCTACAAAAAAAGACTATCATCACAGAATAGAAAGATTTCAGAACCAAAATAAAAGGAGCAGGCATTTCTAAGGCACCTGAATCACCGAGAGCAGGAACTGAACTTTGACCTGCGCTTCTGACATTAGTAGTACAGGACCCTACAGCTTCTTTAACCAAAACCAGTTTTTTGGCACCCTCTAGAGGTTTTGCTCCCACAGAGAAACAACTCAGAAGATAGATAATTATAATTATCATAAAATTTGGGAGAGCTTACGATCCAAAACTCCAGCCTGTAACCAGCGCAGACTGGTACAAAAAGGTTCACGCGAGAATGCAAAACCAATACCTTAGAGGATCAATTCTGGTTTCATTCTGTGTGATCGGATTGCTCATCTCATTCAATTAGCCCAGGACTGCTGGGTATATAGGAACAAAAACCTAGAAAAACACATCACAATTAATACTACCCTGTTAAGAGATAGTGGAATCTAATATCCACCACATAACTCTGGAGCTTTATAAAATTTAGTATTTCACTTAGTTTATGAGAAAATAAACCAAACCCAAAGACAGCTAGCAAAATAATAGATCACCCGTCTATGCAACACTGTAAAACAATATTCCTAACCCTTAGTGTCACACAGATTTTTTTTTTATAAAGTCGAATTTAAATTTTATTCATGTCCTCTGAATAAAAGCAGTGTTAATCATCCAATCTGTTGTCAGTTGTCCAGCCACCACTTCTCCCTTCCCCTCAAACCCTGTCTATACAATGTTTGAAGGGGAAAAGGAGTTTCTACTACGAAACTACTCTATGCCTTCAGACTTTTTGATAAAGTTGGTGTTAGGATGCAACTTCCTATTTATATAATGAGGAACTACCTGTTCAGATCTCAGTAGATCACGCTCTCCAGGTCCAAGACAAATGTGCTCAAACATTAAGCATTCATTTTCTGCTGTCATCACCCCATAAGTCCAAAAATACTGTGCTCTTTCGAGCAGTTGTGCAGATTTAAGAAACTTCCTCCAACCAAAGCAGGAAACGATAGCTCATTTAAGATGCTGCATTATGAAAGAAAAAAATGAAAAAACATTTTACAATCTGAATATTAAAGAGGCATTTCCTATCATCAATAATATCACGAAAAATGTAAATTCCAACTGTGAAGTGTTTATTTTTAGGATAGTTTGAAATTGCCAGCCATTAATCCAAAGCTTTTTTACTCCGAGACCACTGGTCTTTTGTTGCAAACATCTCTCCTTTGTTGAGAAAGCAAATAAAAACCACATGGATCAGAGTGTCCAGGGTATCCCAGGAGCAAGACAAAAAACGAAGCATGCTACATATACTTCTCCAGTAGCAGAGTAATTTGAGACATACACATCACTTATTCGAAGTAGACTGCCGTATCAGTGACTAATTGCTAAAAAAAAATCATACAGTGTCTGCTTCGGAGAAAACTCCTGAAGAAGAAAAAACTTCCTTTCTCTTCGGAGAAAACTAGTAAGACTCCTGAAATATCTTGATGATGGCTCCTCAGGGATCCAGCTCTAGCTACGGTGAATTTTGAATTTCAGGAGACTAGCTCTTGAACGTAGAAGAGCTGGTCTCAAGCAAGGCTAAATGGTACCACCCAGACACCCTTACTGCAGGCATATGGGCCCCACTAGAAGCCCTGCAAAGCTTTGAGCTCCTTTACATCCTGTCATGTCTAAGTTCTCAGGCAGCATCAGAACATTCATTTGCCATCTGCCTGCCAAGAAACTTCTCCTGCACATTGGACAAGCCACAATGCAACTGACATCCTTGGGATGATTAATGTACCCAATGTTCAACCTGAAGACCACACACAGACTCCCGTTTGCAGAGAAACCAGTTGCCTACTGTGTTAAAAGCAAGTGTCAACAACACATCAGGCCCATACCCTAGACTGTTCCCTGGTCCCAAACAGCTTCCATTCCCAGTCTAAAGCCTTGTTCCTCATTTGACATTAAGTAACAGTTAAACTGATACTGCAGCCCACTAATACCTGAACTTCTTTGAGACAATGCGGATGCCACAGCAGAAATCAAAGAACACTTGTGAATCATCTAGAAATGCAACAGAACTGTGCACACCTCTCCAGATGTGGCCTCATCAGTGCTGTGTAGAAGGGAAGAGTCACTTCCCACCACTTCATGGTGATGCTTTTCCTAATGCAGCCCAGGAGGCTGTTTGGCCTTCTTTGCCATGAGAGCACACTGCTGGCTCATGTTCAACTCGTCCTCCAGGAACCCCAGATCCTTTCCTGCAAAGCTGTTTTCCAGCCAGTTGGTGCCAGCAGTGCTGGTGCAAGAGGTTATTCCAACTCAGGTGCAAAACTTGGTATTTTGCCTTTGTTGAACGTCACCAGGTTCCTGTCAGCTCTTTTCTCCAACCTCTTAACATCTCTCTGAATGGCAGCACAATCCTCTGGCATATCAGCCACTCCTCCCAGTTTTGTATCATCTGCAAACTTGCAGACTGCAACTCTGTCCCATCACCCAGATCACAAAGATGTTAAACAATATAGGACACAGTATCGATCCCTGGGGTACACCATTAGTGACTGGCCTCCAGCTGGACCTCGTGCTGCTGACCTTTCACCCTTTCAGCCCAGTAGTTCAGACAGTTTTCAGTCCACGTCACTGTCCATTTATCTAATCCGTACTTGAAGAGCTTCTCTATGAGGATGTTATGGGAGACTGTCAAAAGTCTCCCATAGAGTCATAATAAATGACACTTACTGCTCTCCCCTTCATCCACCATAGTCATCTCATCGTAGAAGGCTATCAGGCTGGTCCTGATATGCATGTCTTCTCCTTCATAAATCGATGCTGACTACTTCCAATCACCTTTTTGTCCTTCATATGTTTGCAAATTATTTCCAGGAGGATTTGCTCCATCACCTTCCCAGGGACTGAGGTGAGGCTGACTGGCCTGTAGTTCCCAGATCCTCCAGTCGTCAGGAACCTCCCCTGATCATGACTTTTCAAAGATAATTATTAGAGACTTCAAATCTCCTACAACTAGTAGGTAATGGACAGATCCCATGATAAAGTGGATCTGTACAAACTCTTCTACTCTTTGGTGAGCAAATACACTGTTGCCTACAAGCTAATTCTGAAGCCCAAGTCAGCTGTTTATTAGCATTTGATCAGACATATTCTTGCATCTGTAACATAGTCCACACTGGAATAAATGGAAAAGCCCTACTGGAACCATCCTGAGACAGCTTGATAGTCACAGACTGGTAATGCTGGTAATGAGACGCCACAGAATTTCGTGTTACCATGGCCATGAGGAGTGAGCTCTGCTCCTCTGCCACTAACAACACCCTGTGCCTTAACACAGCAAAAAGCAGTATCCAAAACAAGCCAGCTAGTAGCTGAAAACACAGGTAATGAAGCCTAGAGCAAAGCTCATGAGAGCAGGAGACTGAGTGATGTCAGGGAAGGGTGCTCAACTGTGGAACAGTCTATTGGAAGAAGAAAAAAAAAAAAAAGAAAATAAAAAAGATTCAAAGTCTGTCCATTCTCTGAGCACAAAAAAAAAAATGTTCTCTCTACCATGGATAAAGGAGATAATGTACTCTGCTATATCCACACTCCAGTAAACAAACTTATCTCCTAGAAACTATGGTTTTTAAACTGAAATTTCTCTTCAGATTATATCTGTAGGAAATACCATTGCCATTCACATTGTATTTACCCTTTTGAGGTGTAAGTGGTTTGTTAACTACACAAAAGTCTGACGACCTAGAGGAACAATGGATAAGAAAAACAAAGACATGCTTTGAGCAGCTCCTAGAATAGAAATGTATAAAAACACCTCATGTGCATGCATGTAGGATAGTGATATTTAGAATAACTAGAAGGCAGATGTTCTAAAATTCACTGTACATTTCAATAGACCACACTATCAAAGCTGACTACAAGTATATAAATAGATCATTTGTGAAAATTAGATTTCTCCAATAAATTAATTTTGCTCAGCAAACCTTTTTTTAATTGTTACTTTAACTGAAATAACAGCAGCTACAAAAGCTACAACTAATGTTTCATGGAATTTGTTAAGTTTAACAAATTCTATTTTTCAAATTAATATTGCATTAGATGTATTTTTGATTGTATTATATTACTAACTGTAAATTATTCCAGAGCAATAAATACAATCCATAATATGTCCAAAAACATCTTTATACGTTCTTGCCACCAAAGTCATTACCTATATTAGTTGAGATATTTTACTTCATTTTAAACACACAAAGTGGTAAAGGCAACTTCTACCTAATATACACAAAGTATTAAGAAAAGTCTATAGTCACCTTCTGATCCACTGAGTCAAAGCCTAGGGTGCTCAGCCACCTTGGCCCCTTCCTCTTTTGTTTCCTTTTTGTTTCTTTTGTGTTTCGTTCGTTTGTTTCTCCTTACAGAATGAAAGCCATGAAAAATTATGTCAAAAAAGACCACGTTTGAGAAATCATCTTAAAAGCTCTGAGATATCTTTAAGACAAACAAAAATTAGAATAGTATTTAATGTTTTGTGAAAGTGAGAGAAAATTGCTGAGAGATTGTCCAAATATTCTAGGGCTTACCTATGCTAATTATTTTGCTGAAAGAATCTTTAAGTACTTCATCATCAACTTGACCCCTATTTGAAGAAGACAACCTATGGACATAGAAAATTCAAACATTTGTCCCTCATCTTCCTGCTCTAACTGAGATTGTTTGCCTCTTTTTGCTTGAAAGAAAAAAGGAAAGGATTGGAAAGAAATTATTACTAGTACCACAACAAGGCTTGAACAGAAGCTGTCTATCTAGTTCTCTCTCTTAGTACATGATGAAACAACAGCAACAGACTCTTGCTCACAAATGAGTTTAATACCATTCCTTATACACTCTGCGTTAATACAGTAGTATTAATGCTTTAGTAAGGGACCAGCAGCAGGGTATTCACTGATACTTTGTACAGCTTCGTTATTCTTGGAAAAGCAAGTTCTGGTTTTGTTCTTTGAACTTCTCATGGAGAAGGGACCTAGTACAGTTTACCTTTTCCCCCCTTGTTTTTAACCCTCCAAATGACTCCCTTTTTACTTATTTTCATTTTTTTAAAGAAAGGACACAAGCTCAGTAACGAAGTTTTCTATTTTGGAAAAAAGCCTCTTGCGTCACACAAAACATGTTGTTACCTGCTTGGGAAAACGTCGTATGAAGTCAAGCAAAAGTTAGTTTTATGCCACCCATGCACTGAGAGCAGTATAACAAGAGACAAGTATTTGCTTAAGCGACATGGAAAGGGCGCCATGTTCTAGGAGACAGAGCACATAAGCAACTAGGATCGTATTTTCATGCTTGCACCTGACCTGTTTTCAACCCCTCTAGACTTGTTTTCCCCTCAGCAATTGTGTTGGCTAGGTTTTTGAACTCTTCAACACAAGGACCATCTGTGAGTATGTTTTGGACAGCACCAGTTCAACAGGGTTGTGATCTTAAGTTCAGTTGTCAAAACACTGATGTAGTACAAAATAAAGAGCCACCACTATGTTTGATTGCTTAGATGATTGATAAATTAACATTACAGTCTGTTACTCCATCTGCATTCTTGCATATGGTCTTTCATATATGGTACAGTTAACGAATCTACAGCACACAATTTTCTAAACATGCCCTGGGAGGGAGTTGATTATATGCCACCCTGCATACGCAGAGAGTGCTGAAGCATAATCCTGACTGTGGTTCTTGTGTTTGTTATTGCTTGTAAAAGGTCACGGATTAACTCAGAGGTGTTGAGCTCACTTGGTATTTCAAGGTGGGAAACACTGGGATATTTACAACTAGCTTCAAGCTCCTGTTGTAACTTAGGCCTGAGGTCCAAGTTTCATAACAAAATTAGCCTACCGAAATTCAGTATCAATAAGAAGTGAATACACTTCCACTCAAACGTTGAAAAGTTTGGTTTCATGTAAGTAGAACGACAAGAAAGTTTGAACAGGACAACTGCAGGAATTCCTGGGGCTTCCACCACAGGGTAGCCTGCATCTAGAAGCAGCAGCTTCAGCCCCTTGACAACACCTTTTTGCACCATAAAACTATTTCAGCTGTAAAGTAGTATCATAAACTGCAGAGGGATGCAATACATAATGCATGCACAGTTGTTAACAAGTGATAGCACTCGCATTCTGTCAGAGAGCAGGAGAGATCCCAGATGTTTAAAATAATTTAAAAAAATAAATGCAACAACAGAATTCACAAGGCAACAAAAACTTCCATGATTTAAGCCACTAATGACTGTTTCAAGACAACCGAATAAAAAGTCTTTACAAAAGAGGAAGCCTACGTGATAGAAATAAATAATTGAGAGAGGCAGCAGTGCTTTATATGTCTGTTATGTTTTGGGTAATATTTGAATGTCATATTTAGGTATTATTAAAAACTCTGCATATATACTCAAACTTCAAAAGTTTTGTATGTAGAAATGCTCAGACCTTAAATTGCAATCCCCTTTTTACTCTTCTTTCCTACACGTATATGAAAAAGATTAAGATTAAAACATCAGAAGCATTACACCATGTTCTATAAATTCATTCAGCAGGGTAAGTCACCTTTTTGAAGAAGTTCTAAAATGATTCATGTGCAAAGAAGAAAAAGCTTTGTGCTGGCCTTCCTTTCTCCGACTGTTGCTGTGAAATGCAATGTATAGCTGTGCTTCAGAAACACACTTTATATCTAAAACCTGGTATTGTGAAATAAATCACAAGTCTCTAACCCTTTCACATAAACTATTTTAAGTTGCACATTGAAGGGAATGGAATACAAAACTAAAATTATTTTAGCTATCCTCAAACTCCATTGAAGTAATAGAGGGTTTATCACAGTGATGTTGCCTCCTTTAGCTGATCAAAAACCAAACATGGGTCTCAACTCAAACCAATCCAACAGGCAAGGTTCTTGATGAATTACACAGGCAATCTGAGGTGCTGTAGCTACCACTTACTGCTGAGATTGATTTCCCTTCTGAACGGGAACGGCCACTGAAAGCCCATACCACACTTCTACGTAGACATTTCTACCTTTACTTATGTTCCCCCACCTTGATACAGACCTTGAAGAATGTCTGTCTCTCTTACACCATCTATTCAATTTAGTTGTACCATAACTGTTATTAAGTACTGTAGTCTTGTTTCACTGTAAGAAAACAAATATTTTTGCTTTAAGAAAAGTAAAGAACTTCATCTAACCTAAGTTGCAGGTAGCTACCACACCTCCTAGCAATAAGAAGGGAAATTTACAGAGTTCAAATTCTCTCATTTTTATTTTACAACTTTTATTCAAATAACAATATCCCACATGTTAATATATGTGCATTCAACAAACATACAGAAGAATGGGTATTTCTAAATGTGTTCTCAGTGTCCAAAGCTTGCACTTCTATCTTCAGATGAATAGAAAAAGTTGAACCTGAAGTCCAATAGCTTATTCCAGACCTGAAGACTAAATCACATCATTAAAATGTCAAACAAACTCATTAACCCTATTTTCAGTGTAAACACCAATACAGCTTCTTTGTAGGGTGACAGCATCCTAACATGTACAACACATTTACCAGCACGTGGTTTTG
>NW_009215051.1:11978-17121 GCF_000690835.1 Fulmarus glacialis
AAGAGTGGAACCAAAAAGAGCACGAACTGCTATCACCTTGAACGTGCGCAGGGGAGGAAACCCGGCACCTACTTCTCTAGAGACAAACAGTTCAAGAGTCTATATATAGTAAGGCTTCACTAGATCCTTATAGTCCACTGTGTAGGACTAATGTATTTCGTAAAGTGGATCAACAGGTAGAACAGTTAGGGAAATACTTTTAACTTTGTAACCTCAAGAGCAATCGCTCTTTTCCTTCCCATTCTCTCTCTGATTTCAGTTTTAGGGACTGCTTCGCTTTTGCACTTGTCCCATTCCTCCTGGACAACTCAGCTTTTTCATACCAACCACTCATTCTCCTTTGTTAAGCAAAAAATATTACTATATTGCATAGCACTACAAATCAGACACTCCTAAATAAAACCATGTGACAAAAAAACCTTAATTTTTGGCCACCTGCCAATACTATGTAGTTATTAAATCCAAAGTAGAACCAAAAGACCGTATTTAAATAAGGATTTATTAGAAAAGTATTTGAAAAACGTGGATACTTAAATGTTATGATGAGAATATTAAGCCCTTCAAAAATCAGGAGTCCTTCCTTCTTTATTACAGTCCTGCTATTTTACTGGAGGCATGCTAAATACATTATGAATAAGTGAATTTAAAAACAGCAGAAGGGGAAGAAATAATTGCTTCATTCCTAAGAACACATATTTCCATTGCTTTAGAGGTCTATATGACTTTCTAGAGAGCAATACCATTTATTGACAAGCATACTACAGTATCAGGTAAACAAACCTTATACTTCTAGAACTATACTGTTCTACAAGTCAGGAAGGATATGTCTGTAGGGTAAGTTAGCTAAACAAAGTATCATTCTGATTTTTTCCTTCTCTTTCCCACTCCTCCACCATTTTTTCCCCCACCTGGAACTCACATATTGACCAAATCTGGAAAATAACCATTTAACCCAGTATGGCAAAACTTATAAAGTATAAAAACGATAAACTACCACTGAGATTATTCATCCTGCCTGTTTTATGATAGCACTGTAATACCTGTAATTTTCTTAAAAATAAAGAAAAAAAAAAAACAAAAAAACTCCAAAACAAAACAAAAAAACCCAAACAACTCTGTCATAACAAACATTAGATCGTGGAATTATTGAAGAGTCAAGTGAAAGAAGGTTGAATAAAGAGAACAAAATATTTTCCTATGGTACATCTTGTAAAGCACAGGTGTCCCATTGAATCAGTTGGATTTCTGTTACCAAATTCAACAAGAGTACAATTGGGTTTTGGCTGGGGGAAAATACAAAATTACACTGCTTTTGAGCTTGATATACAAGTTATGTAACACTCATGCAAGAGAGGAATTTTAACATTTGACACCGGTGCAGCTAATTCTACATCTGCTTATAGCATACGAGTAACATATATGCATGCATGCATTTCTTAAACATGTTCAAACTGTGTTTTGCTTGTTGTCTCTGTGCAAGATGTCCTGTTAGAACTGGTATACTTTTGTAAATAAAACACTCCTGAAAATGCATTTCTAAAAGTATTTACTAGAAACCATCAGACTGGCTCAACCATGTATGTTAAAAGACTGAATTAGCATCTTTCCTATTTATTGACAGTACAGCAATTGTGCCTTCCAGCCTGTCTCCCTGTCCCCACCTTCCTCCCCCTGCCATTTTTGGTTTACTATTAACAGTATCTCAGTTCTCTTTCTCTGCTTTGGACACTAGATACACGGTAAAAAAAAAAACACACAAAAGCAATTTATAATGCAGAGTCTTTGGCTCCTTGACAAACATCATTGCTCCAAGTCTGTTCTATCAATAGATCACCAGCAATCTGTCATTTGGGGACCTGAAATATCGTCATCACCACTGATCAAAAGCCAAGTAGCTCCTTGCTGGATATTTTTAGAGGGGAGACCATGTTGAGGTAGTCTCAGACAGAACAATCCATCAGCAATGTCAGCCTGAGGACTCTGGTGGGCAGAGCAATGCTGTAGAGGAAAGCCCTGCTCCCCCTCGCTGGCCAGTTCTGGTTTGACTCAATGTATTTAGGTAGTTCACACACAAGCAGGAAAATCGGATTCCCTGAAGTGACACTGCCCAGCACGCTTTCCAATGAAACAACATAGGCATGTTCAGGAGGTGACACAGAATATAAGGAAATGTTTGTTTTTTTTCTGAAATGGGGAGTATTATCCATCCTTTGAGTGCTCATTATGACAGTCAGCATTGTGAATTAAGTGTGCAGGATCCCAGTGGAAACACTCAAGAGGCTACCGAACTTCACTAATTTGACCAGAAATGCACGCTTTGGAATTTGTTTTTATTGAAAAAAATGTAATGACCTATATTAAAAAGACCTATTTACCTGAGAGTATTAAACAATTGCTTAACAGAACAGTGCATTAGGCTTCTCAGATATACTATGGCTTCTGTTCAACACTCCCATTTATATGAAAAGGATTTCTTGGTATCATGACTCTCTTTCTAATGCCAGTTCTTAAAGCCTGCAATTTTAAATTTACCCTTTGATTAGACATGCATGTTTCTAATTAAGCTCAACCTGCCCATTCTTCTTTGAAGAGATTAAAGTCAGAGTCCACCAAGACCCTAGAGGGTTTGTGCAATGCTTTACTTTTTCTTGGTAAAGATAATAGAAGTCAGAAGTGAAAAATAAGTGCAATAAGCTGCGAAGCTTGTCAGAAACACTTTCAACCAAAAATACATACTTGTGAACCTACAAAATGTAAGGGACCATCACATTTATACAGGAGAAAAAGAGGAAATGGTGTTGCATCTCCCATATGCATTCAACTATAGGATGCTGTATGTCATTTGTAAAATAAAAGCGTGTGTAGTAGTTAATCCCTAACGAGATCTGTGCCAGATTACAACTGCTATTTTTTCCCAGAGTGAACCAAACTTTACCTTCTAAAAATCATGTAGACATAGCTGAGAGGCATTTGGGAATTCATTTGGTGATCCCGAAGAAGGACTTCCAACCCTGTAACTCAAAATCCTTCTGTTGGGCATAAATGCTATGGATGTGGTTTAACAACAGAAATAAAGAAATCAAATGCAAGTGTTTCGTGGTTTTTTGACTGTAATGATAACTTTGAGAATGCATTAGGCCTTCTACATTATTGACACTTATGTAGAAGAGATACTATCACATTTCCAAGTTTTCCCCAGTACCACCAGATGACATACATCAACACTGCAATGGAAATCCATATATAAAGTCACATTATTCAAGCTTCAAAACCATTTGTAGTAAGAATAGCAAGAATTACGAGATTCATCAATTACTGTCAATCTCCTTCATTAAAGCACAAGCTTTTTTAAACTAGCCAAAGCTTTTTTGTTCTATTTACTGCATTTCTAAGCACACTAGGTCAGACAAGGTTAGGCACTGAACTGAAGGTTCAGGTCACCATCATGTGGTGATCAAGGATATAGGCACTTCATCACAAATACTCAGAAAGTTTAACAAAATGATTAGTCATATTTGACAATTTGTCAAAATGCTCATAGACTGACCTAGATTTTGATTTGTACGAATTCACTAGATTATCCACTTTGTATTTAGCATCTACACCATTTAGGAGCCCAACTCCCACGTTCTGTGAAACTTCAGCTTCTAGATCACACAGAATCTCACTTTCAGAGGTACCACACCATTCCAAAATGAGATGATGCCATTAGGCATGTTCAAAAGCTGCCCTGAAGTTGAGTTGTTGTAAGAAATGTAAGTGAGAAAGAGACGGTGTTCAGGACGCCTTCAGGTATCTGCTTATTTAAAGAACTCAATTTCTTTACAAATTCTGGCATACAAGACCACAACGTTTGCCCAAGCAGGCTTTCCGTGTCTAATCCTGGCATACAAGACCACAACAATGTTTGCCCAAGCAGGCTTTCCGTGTCTAACCTTGAGCCATTTCAGCCTTGCTGAAAACCTTTAAGCTGTTATTTCCTCAGACAACCGTTCTCTGACCTAGCCTTCTGCCTTCTCACTCTGCTTTTCGTTGAATATGAACCTCCATACCCAATGCCATGCCATTTTTCATGCCAAAAAATGAGCGTGAAAAGGCTTTTGCCTTCTCATATGACAAACAGGTAAAGCAACAATCAACCTCTTGGCAACAAGAATGATTATTGGGACAACAACAACCTGCTGTCAAAGAAACCTGATTACTATCCAGCCAAGTACAACGCTAGGAGAAAATACCAGAATGCTAGGACTTGATTCACATAATCATGTATGTCATTTTCAGAGGACTGCACTCCTTTGTACAAGTTAGACTATTCACTCAGATAGATCTAAAACAATGTAAATATTTAAAAAAAAAAAATCTGTAGATCAGCTAGCATACCAGAAACACACACGCTCATGAGTTTCAGTATTTTGGTGGAAAACTATAAAGAAAAATTCTAAGGTTCACATGTTCTGTTTTCAACATCCAGTGCAGATTTTCTTGCTTTTCAGATACCCAGCTTCAAAAATTGTAAGAGTACTTTCACAGGAAGCAGGAATTAAAATATAACACATTCCTTGAAATTTATTGTCTGGAGCCTTGAGTTACCTCTGAGACCCTTGCCAGTCACCCTTCCAAACTGCTTGCTGGTTGTAATGGAAGGCCTGTGCCTTTACAGGATGCAGATCACAAATTTTAATAATCCTAGTGGTAATAAAAGGTACAGCAATTTTCCATCATCACATTGAAAATTACTTCTAGTTATTTCCCCAAACATCTTAGTAATTTAAAATAAAGTAACCTGATATAAATGAATATGTAAGAATTAAGTCTCATTCAGCAGGTTAAAAAAAAATTAAGAACCCTGTCAGAATCCCTATTTATGCTACCTGGCTAATTTCATTTGGCTCCCTTCACAAATTCAGCCTTAGAGGGATTTTTCGGTGTTACTTAATTGAACAATAATTGACTGTGTTAGGATAGAAGAATGTACCTATGGCTGAAAAAAGAATATGCTTATGCTACCTAAGCAGACAAATTTAAGTTTTACTGTCAGTTTCCAAAAGTAATTTTCTTGACCAAAAGGAAATTCCTGTACTGTGAAGACTTTTGGGAGATGAAGAAATCAATTGCAAACTTGGCAAGAAAAAAAAAAGGGGGG
>NW_009215051.1:17152-20709 GCF_000690835.1 Fulmarus glacialis
GGGGGTGGGGGTGGGGAAGGTAGAAGAAACAGGGTGGGAAATGCAAAATCTTCCCCCAGAGAACCTTTTATGAAAAGCCTCTTTGGCTCTCAGATGTTCTTGATTTTGGATGTTACTACTCAAAGTGGACTCTGCATATCTGTGGCTTCTCAAAATGAATGAAAACAAGTGGAAAATAATGGCTTGTTATACAGTAGAACTATTATGCCTAATGCAATAAACCATAATAAAATGTAACATCAAACATAGTTACTTTATATATGAATTTCAAAAAGTTACCGCCTTTCTGGTAGGCCTGAGAAGGATGAAGCTTTAAAGATTCATTAAAAGCCTGTTTTTTTTCCAGAAGCTTCAATAAAATAAGCGGTGGCCACAACGACAAGATAATACATACTCTTCCATGCCTTATGTCTCTTGAAGTTATTGCTTAATACTATAATTGAATTTTATAAAGTAGAACAGATTAAGAGCCAGTAGGATGCACTAGAAGTTAGCATGCCAAGAGCAATTTAAACAAATACTAAACACTTGCTCTCATAGATAATGAGATGTTGCTCCGTTTCTTAGTTTTACACTAAACTGGCAACTAATACAAGAAAAAAAAAAATCTATTAACACGGCTATCAGTTTACACATAAATAGCTACCATATTTCCTTTTCAATTTTATTGAACTTAAATTTTGTCCAGCATTCTGTCAGAGAATCTGGTCAGGCAATCTGCTTTTACAACCCATTCATGACACCAACTTAGCACATCCCAAGGGGATAGAAGAAATTGTTTCAGTGTGTCATGCTGCATTCAGATTTCTTTCCAAGCGAGCCTAACTACAGAAGAGCCATTAGCCAAAGGGTCATGTGGTTCTGCAGTGCGTGAGCAGAGGATTGCATACCTCTCCTGCCTGGAGACTTCCTATCGACATAAGAGAAATAACTTTTCCCATTATGCCCTCATCAAAAAAAAAAAAAGAAAAACAAAAAAGGTCAGAAAAATAATGTTTTTGCAGGTGTAATGACTTTTGTCAGGAAAAAATCACTCTCTTATTTAAAAGCAAATGTGTTTTAGTCCTATCTGAGAATCATTCTGTCATTTAAAAAATAAATGCACCATGTTTAAAAACGCTGCCTCCATTAGGGTTTATTGTTTACTTGTATGTTCTTAATAATTAGACTACTAAATTTAATATTGTGCAGTTAAATAAGCATCCAAAACTCATCCTGTAATAAGATCTTACTGAGACCTTCAAAGGGGAGAAACAATCAATTTCGTTTTTGTCAAACCTCAGCTGTGACTTGAAATATCAAACTCTTCATGACTTACAAGCGCAATCAATAAGCATCAAAACCACAGGTCCTTATTTAAGTAGAGTACTGTAATAATGTATTTTCCTTATCCTGCTGATACTCCTGAAAACAGTTGCTTCTAAGGAATTGTTGAAATGTATGTTTGAAATCCTAACAAAGATATGCTGGAATTTCCACAAGTGATAGGCTCTAAAAATCATATCACACTGAACCATGAAATATAAAATGTATCTGAAATTTAGCGCAAAATTTAACACTCAAGAGTTCTGCTGATTCTGTTATCTGCTCCATTTACATGCCAATCTACAGCCCTACCTAAAAATGCATTTCTTAAAACCCTTAAAATAAGCTACTCCGGCACTTCCTTTGTAGCATAAGTTGATTTTACACGTGTCTTGAGAAACAAATACTTAACACCGAACCACAGCCATTAAATTGATACCATCTATCAGCAAAGGTAAATTATGCAAATCAGAATTATGCAAACACCTTTTTTTTAGTTGCTACTATTTCTATTTTGTGCAGCTGTCTGTCAGAGTTCATTACGTGAGGATGAAATTATTTTAGTAGCATTATTCAAAAAAACACAGCAAAAGTCACAAGCTTGTGTCACTGATGAGCTATTTATTGCCTTTAGCGTCCGTTAAGGTACCTGACAAACAGAAGTCGAGCACCATAGCTGGAGTTCCCTCCCAAAAGCGTCTTTCTTGCAATCCACAGAAAGTCATGCAACTGGCATTCAGAAATAAATACTTTGCTTCCCACCAGCAGCTTTGAGGGGCGTTTCCTTTGGTACGTATACACAGCACAGCCCGCTACTCCTTTTTTCAGAGCCTCTCTTATATAACAGACTGCAAAAACCGTGACCAAGATGCGATCTCCTGTTTTGGTACTACAACATTCAACACAATCACATTCAAGGCAGTCCCGAGCCATTAATCAACTTGTTACTAACGAGGATGATCTATTGCAAGTTCTCTGCAGTTTTGCAGGATAGTCAGTCAAGGCTCCCAAAGGGTCAAGTCATTCACAGACTGAAAAGAGACAGCTTCACCAACTTGGCTCAGAATTAGCCTTACAAGGGTATCTGATCATCGTAGAATGTCCGGGTTTTGCTTATATACCACAGTCTTCCTAGGTAATTTGGGTTTAGGGTTGGGGCTCCTCCGCAGATAACCTGTGTAAAGGTAAATAGGTTCACAAAAGCCCTAAAGCTGTTTGAGTCTCAGAGGCCCACAAGTAGGATATGCTGCAGCTTTCTCTGGAGACTTGCACCTAACTCCCTCACGCCACGTCATTTATGCACTGACCAACTAACCAGGCTGGTTGAAAAATATCAACCCAGCCTACATGAGTTAGAGGATCATTCTTAAGACAGGACGAATACATCCTTAAATACAGGATGACAAAGATATTTTCCCCTCTCTTGATTTTGCAAAAGCCCACAACAGACTTACATAAACTCCATATAATTCTGGGTAGTCCTCTCGTTATCTTGAGGTACGTAAGTCTTGACGTACCCTATGGAGAGGTTTGCTAAGAACCACAGCTCAGGCCGGTTCACTGTTTTCACTTTACATACAGACTACCTATACAGACTGTGCAAATAAACCTGCAATGTGAAGTTTTTACTTTATCTTGTTATTGCCAATAAAAAGGCATACATGTTTTAAGGGGCACGGATATCTGTTACTTCTGCCGATAAAGTTAACAGCTGGGTGTTTAATAAATTAATTTCTAAATATTTTCTGCAAGTTTTGGATATTTTTCTATAATGCATAGGGTTATTTGTGACATCCTGAATCCGAACAAAGCACACCCTAACACTTAAACTATGAGAAAGAAAATGTCCCTGCACAAGATGCTGTACGCCAGTCTTTCACATATTCATGCCTCCAATCCCTCCAGGGGAAATTTAACACGGTTTCTAAAATGACCCCTCTTCAGGGTGGTTTTTTATTCTTCCCCGGCCAGATGAATCTGTGTATTACACGTACTGCCTGTGCTACTGCACCTCCTCTGTGGTGACTTGATTCAGCTGAAGCTACGCTTCGACCGATCGATGCGAGCACATTACACACCAGTGTAAGAGTAAGGTAAGGGTAAAGGAAAGAAAAGCATCTTTCCTTTCAGCCATTAAATATAGATCAACGAAACATCACAGTGCACATCGCGGCTCCCCTCCCCACCCCCCTCCGCCCGCTCCTCCTCGAGCGCCGGATTTCGCAGACGGTGGCTTCAAAGGAAGAACAGCC
>NW_009215052.1:0-23688 GCF_000690835.1 Fulmarus glacialis
CAGCTGTCCCTGCTATGCTCCCTCCCAGCTTCTTTGCACCTGGCAGAGCATGGGAGCTGTCCTTGACTAGCAGGGTACTTTAGCAGCAACTGAAAACATCAGTGTGTTATCAACATTCTTCTCATCCTAAATCCAAAACACAGCACTAGGAAGAAATTTAACCCTATCCCAGCCGAAACCAGGACACTACCATTTGTCATAAACAAGCAACCGTGTAAACTATTCTCTATGTTTACCAAATGTGAGCTGAATATTACAGCAAGATCTGTTTCTTATGGAACATTGAACATACAACTTAGGATAAAGCAGAAGAAAAAGTGGCACAACATACTGCACTAATAAAGACTAGAAAAGAAAACCAACTTTTCACATGGCTTCACATTTCTCATTTCACTGGGAGTGGGAATAGTTTCAGAAAGATTTCACTGAGAATTGATGATTGATATACAGAAGATCTGATCCATCATTAGAAGGCAGGATTGTCAAACTCAGCATTTCATGTATATTTGTGGTTCTTTTTGTTGGCTGCAAACCTAATTTCTTATTAATTTGTTGCCAAGCCTCTCATATTCAAGAATCCATGAATGGCAGTTGAAGGAAGAAAACCCATCAAATGCAATGAAACTCACAATAAATTGGCCCAGGTTGGCATTACTCTAAGGGTCTCAAAAGAGTAACTGTTTTTCCCAGGTGTAAGAATTTACAATACTTCAGAGGTCCAAGATTTTCACTAGGAAGCCAGCCAAGGGCTATACACTGCATTTGTATCTTTTATATTAATTTATTTGGCAAAATTATAGACAGGAACTGCTACTGCACTTGAATACTTAAATATTTATGAAACTGCACATAACTAATCTATATAATTGTCTTTGAAATCAATGTTAAGACTAGATCTCCAGCATCTGTCCCTTCTTACAACTAAAGACTTTTTCAGCTGTAGACATGGCATCTCCCTAATATTTTTTTCTCAGTTAAATTTTATTTATTCATATGTAACACTAACCACAGCACTTCAGGGAGCTTTGCTTTATTTCCAGCTTGACACATTTCAGTATCTCTGTTATCAGGCTATTGCTGCAAATACATTCAAGTGCAACTGCAGGTTTAGAAAATGACCTGATTTCATTTGCAGAAACCAATCTCTTTTCTAATAGTGTGAAATCGTGCTGCTTACTCTAGATGCTAAGATTCTTGAAAGTGAGTGCACTGTCTGCCTGGGTGGATTAGCATCCTGCTGCAAAGCCGTCGGGGACCAGAGCCACTTGTTTCAGAGGGTTGTTGCCAAATGTGCACAAAGCTGTTATATGTGGTTTGCAGCTTATCGCAGGACACAACATAAGATATAAACTGGATTTCTAAAGGTTAGAGACTCAAAAAATGTGTACTGAATCCACCCTCAGCACATCTTTTATTTTCACTAGGCTTTGCCTTTAAAATGCTCAGGATGTACTCCTGTAGGATTTCCCAATGCAAATGCCCCAAACACATAGATGGTGTAAAGGTGTAATATATATGCTAACTAAGTGGGACTTTCCTTTGCAGAGAAGAATGACAGTCTCCTGGGGTCATAATTTTGCTCTAAGACGTATCCTTATGCAGTGCATGACTTTGGGGTAAAATGAACAACAATGAAACACAAATTGAGTATTTTGCCAGGAAAATACATTTTAAAAGAATTTCAGAGTGTTAAGGGTTTTGGTAGCAGTGTTTGGGATTTTTCTGTCCTTTATGTATTGCAAAGGCTATGTTATAGAACTTGTTTTTCATTTCTTAGGACTGTTTAGTGCAAAATAGGAATGAAATATCAAAATACCAGCAAGGACACCACAGACATGGGGAACTGCAATTGTTTTATTTATTTTCACTACACTCTTGCTCTAACTTACTAAGCAGTTGCTAATCCTTCTGGTTATTATTCACCCAGAGCTACACTTAAAAAATCGTTCCCTCTGCAAGGTCTGCTGCATTTGAAGAGCCATTTCGCCATTACTTTTGCAGAACAATCACTCAGGTGTTGTACTGCATGAAGCACTCTAATGCCCCCCCCCAGCATATTTTTGGTTTTTGTTTTTCAGATGAGCAGGTCAGAAAAATTACTTCATTAATTACCATTTTAAAATCTGCATTGAAGTGGATGAAGTCTTCGTTTGCTGTATGGCATTCAATCCATAAAATTTTAATACAAAACTGTATTGCAGAACATTGCAGGCATAGTATTATATTCAAAATACCAATAACTTCCATAGACAACATTAGCAGTCAGATGCACTCACAAAGGTTCTTTTTTTTTTTTTAATTCCATGGTTTTACTCCGTGGCTAATAAAATTATGCAAAATCACAGTACATCAAAAGATGTAATTACCTTAAATGAAGTACTCTACCATAATATAGAAAAAACCCAACTAGACAATGTTCCACATCAAAGCCATTTCAGAAACAAATGTGGCATTTTAGGGAAGGAATTTGTAAACTAACAACTTGGAAGCCATGGAAGGAAATGGCCTTCCCAGATAAAAATGCTTGAAATCTCATCTTTTTGTCATCACAATAAACTACTAAAGTGATAATAGACATTTTTCTCATATGTTCTTCATTATGTATGGTTGATGTACTGGTTTATGTTTTGCTGTGCTTTCTAAACTTACTGCCCTTCCTTTTTCTTCTGCACAAAAGAGGAATTATTCACAGGTATACTTCTAGTCCCCCACCTCATTTTTGACAGAAGAAAGAGTCTGTCCCTGCAGGACAACCTCCAGACCTTGTATCTTGGAAGAGGGGAGAAGGTGGGCTGATGATGTGGCACCTCGCCTTCTCTTGTTTGAGAAGATAATACTGAATTTCCCGCTTTGGTATGTGAGGTAAAATAGTTCTGGAGATATTGTGAATAGGAAGACATGAACTCTTTTATTGTACTCTACCTCTGACCACCATGACTTTTGCGGAAAAGCCTAAAAAAATGTGGCTTAAATGGAGAGGCATAAGGTATATTTTCCAAGGCTCTAACAGTTGGGAAATTACAGATACATCCAGACATCTAATACTTAACATAGCTGTCCTCCATTACTTTGCCTAAGTGCTATTCCAAACTCTTCTGTACTCTTTCCTTCCACAGCCTGATGACTGAAGATTTTGTCCTAGGCTTGTAGGACCCGTAGGTCTATACAGCGCCACGGTGTTCTTCACTTAATTGTTCTCTTCTCCTTTCACAAGAAAGCCCTATGTTCTTTTCATCCTTTTAACGACTTCTGCAGCCGGTCTTTAGAAAACTGTTCATAATGGACCCATGGTGTCTTTCTTAAAGGTGACAAGTAACTAGAGAACCTTGTGAAGTGAAGATAAGGTAGTTATTCCTGCGTGTACTACTTTGCACTTACTGAATGACATTTGCCCTCTCATTTGCAGTCATGCAGCATTAAAGGAACTTTCTGTAGCTCTTCCTGGGCGCTTTCAATGCAACTATTTTGGATAATTTAGTACCACCTTCAAAGAACTAGTGCAGAAGGTATCTAGCTGTTTTCCCAGCATCTCAGGTTTCTCTACCCAAGCACAAACCTAGACCCTGGCAGACACTGAACTTGATTGAGAAAGTTATTATATTATAAGGGAATGCAAGCCCTGAAAAAGATGTCTCTAAGGAATTTGTAAATCTAGGTCTGTTCTGTTCCTAACTATACTGAAATGATGGTGATTTTGTCTCTGACTTCAGATTTTTATTTCAAAGACATACATTGTGCCTTTTGTGACATTGTGACAATTTACTCTCATGTTTTTCATTTTCTTTAAAGCTTTATTTATAGTAAATTCAGATGAAAAAATTCCCCATGTTTCTATCACTCTGTAACTTTCATAACCATTTGTTACCAAATCTGTATTTTGTATTTGTCTAACATTTGCTCCTGGATTTTCTGGATGTGAAGATCTTGAACCCAGCAGATGAAGGATTTTCGTGAATCTGAGGGAACCTCTACAGAAGTCAGTGGAAAATCATTCTTTGTCTCATTTATTCATTGTCTATGTTCTTTATTGTCTTTTTTATTCTTCAGGGAGTCACGATGTACTTTCCATTCCTGCAGTAAGGAAGGACATTACTCAGGAAAAATCAGAGACACAAGTTAAATCCATCAGCAGTCTGGGTGACATTTTGTGTAAATCACTTTATACCAAGATACTATTCCTGTTTCTATCACTATCCTAATGATTTGTTCCCTAACGTTGCTAGTAGATTTTCTGTAGAATAAGAATTTTAGTCAATCTGCTCAAGTGCTTTCATTCCTAATCACTC
Source organism: Fulmarus glacialis (assembly GCF_000690835.1). Taxonomy (NCBI): domain Eukaryota; kingdom Metazoa; phylum Chordata; class Aves; order Procellariiformes; family Procellariidae; genus Fulmarus; species Fulmarus glacialis. The sequence goes on from NW_009215052.1 coordinate 4,287, forward strand.
ATTCCTCCAATTTAAATGTAATAGCCATGTAAGTAGGTTCATCAGAAGGCAGAACAAATGCATAGAAATACTTTTATGTGTATATAGCTCTAGGTTCCCATGCTTGAGCAGATGACCTCCAGAGGTTCCTTCCAATCTCAAACATGCTGTGATTCTGTGATGTGTGTGTGTGTGTGTGTTATGGATAAAAATATACATATATATATATGTATATAACTATCAAAGTTGGTTTCCCCTGAAGACTGTGAAACAGGCGTAGTTACTTCTCTTATGATTTAATGAATATCTTCTATCTAGACAAAGAGAAAGCTTAATTAATTTCCATGAAATAACTTGCATGACTTTCAAAGCATCATTTGGAATACACACCAGTAAGTAAAATCGAAGAGTGATCCTCTAGACTAAATGAAAAACAAATCAGTTTTTAATTTGTTTCACTATTTTCACAAGAATTGTGGAGCATTGTGAAGGAAGCTCTTACACTTTATCTGAGAAATCATTATGACTGGGTGCCTTTCTGCAGTGCCTGCACACTAATGCAGGCGGGATGGGGAACAAAGAGAAGGAATTGGAGGTCTGTGTGCCACTGCAGGGCTACCGTCTCACTGGGATCATAGAAGCGGAGTGGAAAAACTCACATGGCTGGAGTGCTGCAATGGATGGGTACAGGCCCTTTGTAAAGGACGGGCTGGGACTGCGAGAAGGGGGAGTGCCCCTCAATGTGGGAGAGCAGCAGGAACACACAGAGCTCTGCCTGGGACAGGTGGTCAGCTGGCTGGGAGTTTGTGGGTCAGGAGTAGAGGGCAAACCAGTGTGGGCAGGACTGTGGTGGGTGTCTGATACAGACCAACTGATGAGGGAGAAGTAGGTAAGGTTTCTTCAACCAGCTGGAAGAAGCCTCACATTTGGAGACCCTGGGAATTGAACCACCCAGATAATCTGCTGCAGGGACAACACAACAGGACACAAGTGGTCCTGGAGGTATCTGAAGTTAATTGATTAATAAATCCCTAAGACAGATGACTGAGGAGTGGATGAGGGAAAGTGCTCTGTCGGACCTGATACTTACACACAAGGAGAACTGGTCAGGGATGCAAGGGCAGCATGGACTCCAGCAACCAAGAGAGGCTGGAGTTCAGGAAACCGAGAGGAGTGAACAAGGCAAATAGCAGGATCAGAACCCTGGACTTCAAGAGAACAATCTTTGGCCTGTTCAGGGATCTGCTTGGAAGAAGCCCATGGGAGAACATGTTCATGGAGAACAGAGGGTTCAGAAGAACGAGCTGATTTTCAAGGATCACTTTATCCAAGCTCAAGGACCCCATGAGTAAGAAATCAAGCAAAAGTGGCAGTAGGTCTCCATGGATGAATGAGGAATTCCTGACTACTCAAACATAACAAGGAAGCATACAGGAGCTAGAAACAGGGACAGGTGACCCAGGAGAAATAAGCAGACACTGTTCAAGAGTGCATGGATGTGGCTAGAAAAACTAAAGCCACCTGGACTTTACCCTGACAAGTGATGTGAAAGGCAACAAGGGTTTCTACAAGTATATCAGGAGCATAAGGAAGATGACGGAAAATGTGGGCCCATTGCTGAATGGGACAGGGACCTCGTGACAGAGGATATCTAAAAGCTCAAGGTACTCAATGCCTTCTTCGCCTACACCTTCATATATCAGATTTGCTTTCAGGAATCCCAGGCCTAAGACCAGTGGGGAAGTCTAGAGCAAGGAAGGCTTACTCTTGCTATAGGAGGATCAGGTTAGGGAACATACAAACAAATTAGACATTTTTATATGTAAGCCCATGAATGGGATGCACCCATGACTGCTTGGGGAGGTGGCTGATGTCATTATGAGGCCAGTCTTGATCCTCTTTGAAAGGTGATAGCGATCAGGGGATCAGAGGAGGGAGGTGGTTCCTGAGGACTGGAAGAAAGCAAGTGTCACTCCTGTCTTCAAAAAGAGCAAGAAGGAGGACCCAGGGAACCTTGATCCCTGGGAAGGTGTTGGGAATAGTCAGCATGCATTTAAAAAAGGAGAAGTCATCCCTGACCAACCTGACAGCCTTCTACAATGGCATGACTGGCTTGGTGGACAACAGGAGAGCAGTGGATGCTCTTTATCTGGACTTCAGTAAGGCTTTTGACAGTGTCTCCCATAACAACCTCACAGATCCACTTATGAAGCACAAACTAGACAAGGGGCTGAACTGCCAAGAATCCAGTGAAGGGCCATGAATATGATTAAGGGTCTGGAGCACCCTCCATATGAGGAGAGGCTGAAAGAGCTGGAACAACTCAGCCTAGAGAACAAAGGCTCAGGAGGATCTTATAAATACCTGATGGGAGAAATGAAAATAAGGGAGCCAGACTCTTCTCAGTGATACCCACTGACAGGAAAAGAGGCAATGGACACACAAATTGAAATACAGGAAAAGCTGTTTAAACACGAGAAAACACTTTTTTTACTGGCACAGATTGCCCAGAGAGGTTGTGGCGTTTGCACCTATGGAGATATGAAAAACCTGACAGGACACAGTCCTGAGCAACCTGCTATATCTGACTCTGCTTTAAGCAGGGAGTTGGACTACATGATCTCCAGAGGTTCCTTCCAACCTCAACCACACTATGTTTCTGCAATTGCTATTTTCAAGCAGTCTATGCACTTTTAAATCATCATTTTCACCTCATTTTAATATTTTGAACAAGAACAGTGTCAAGAACTATTCCTCAAGAACAGCACATAAGAAATTTTCATAAAGACAAAGACAATGCACACAGCAGCACTTTGACAGAAGAAAATACACTTGTCAGAATGCATTATAGTCTTATAACACACTTTGAACCACAGAACATGACTTTATGCAATACTAAACATAATCTGAAGAGAAAAGAAACAGCTTATCTTATGAAGTTTTCTTCATTTTAAGTTAATCATAATGCATGTCATCACACCTAGGAGGCTGATGCTGTTCCAGTTTCTGTTTACTGCAGTTGAAAACCCCATAGCCACACAGTGATTAAAACCATAATCACAGAGGTCTTGTTCATCTTTTACAATATCTATGATTCTGTGACAGTAACAGTTATTGTTCTTTGTTACACAGTGAAATGCATTGACATAAAGTACAACAGCCTGCTGAAGAGTAGCTCTCCTACGAATAAATGAAAAATATATATTTATTGTTCTTTTGTGCACATCATTATACTGCTCTAAAGCAGATAACAGCAACCAAGGCTGAAGTGATACTTTCATTCTAGCTGTCGCTTTCCAGTTGCTCCTAATTTCCCCTAATACATGTCTATGGGACCAACATTTCCCGTGCTTGGTCTCTGTTTAAAACATGAATGTTTTTCTACAGTATGAGCAAATGTAGTTGTTTTTTAGGTATGTGACAGTGAAAACATTTCTCTCCTTGTATATTCCAAACAGAAATGTCATGCTTAGACAAATCGATGACTCAGAAACTAGAAACTCCAATAAGAAGGAAAGTAGCTTATTACATAGGGGCTGCTGTTACCAGGGAGGTAGTATTTTCAGCATAATAATTGTTTAAATTATCTGCTTCACCAGAATTTTTCTTCTGTGATTCAAGGTATTTTCAGGCTTGGTGCTCACTTGTTGGAGAAGCAGGAGGTGTTCAGCTTCATGGAGCAAACCCAACCTAACAAAATTCAGCTGAAAGACCACAGTTTTATGGGAGGTGGAAAGATGTAAGTCTGCCAATGACCTGGAGTCTCCAGCTTTTATAAATTCTGCCAGTACAGCTGTGAGATCAAAAAGCCTTTAGCAAGAAGGAGGATTATTAAAAAAAAAAAAAAAAAAACCAAACAAAACCAAAAACAAACCCCACAAATAGATTTCAAAACAAAAATTATTTTCATAGCAAAATAATTTCCTCTCATTTTCTTTGTATTCCCTCCCTCCCTCCACCCTTAATTTTAAAAACCTCAGAGATGCAGAGCCCAGGAAGAACTCATGTATTGCTACTCTGCTGCAATGTCAAGCACTCAATGTAGACTTCCACTAGAGTTTTCAGGAAATTTATTTCAGACAAATAGTGATGATGTAGGTAAACCAAATTAATTACTGCCAGGTCAGCTATTTGGCTTCAGAAGTGTTGTAAGGAAAGAAAAATCCCCAAAACCCAAAACAATTGAACAGAAGTTAGGGAAGCAGCAGCCAGACCAGTAGCCTGTAGATAGCTTACTATAGCCTCAGAGTTAAAGTGCCACAGCCACAGAGGAGGGAATTTGGAGGTAATTATTCACTGAGAAGGCTTCATCCTACAGTTCAAAGTTGTTTGAAGTCCTGAACTGCAAGAGGGAGAGGAAGATTTTATTCCTTGCTTGTGTTATAAGTGTTCAGCCAAGACTTTCAGATGGGGAAGGATTCCCCCCTGTGATAATATCTGGTGAACGTACAAGAACGTTCTGAGGAAATGTCAAAATGTGATTCATGATTTTTTAATGCTCCCACTTCCTTCCTTGGCCTGACTTTTAGTTTATTGTTATCAGCTTAGTTCATACCTCCCAGCAACATAAGATGTTCTCAGATATACTTTCTGACACTCATTTGGGAAACCTCTGTAATTATCTGTCATGCAGAATTAGGGACCACAGTATGAAAGGTTAGATTTATTTCTTATGAGATTTGTTTACAGCAAAATCCCAATGTGACATCAAGTGAAGGAAATGATTGGTTACAAAGAAAAATGTCAAAACAAAAAAATTGGTTATCCCATCTCACTGAGTCTTAGACAATTTAGTGGAATTTCTGAAAAGATTCTATTAATAAACAAATAGAAATAGAAATGGTTTTTGGACATTTTAGACATGATTTTGATTAAAAACAGACTGCATAGTCCTTGGCTTTTTCCATTAACAGTGCACCAGCCAGCCTCTCTTGTTTGATGAAGGACTGCAAAAGCTGGCCGAGAGTAATTCAAGGGAATAATTATATCACTCTATGAATTAAATCTCACCACTGCTATTCCCAGAAAATCTGACAAGCAACGAGAGCAAGGGGAGCTGCACTGAATTTTCAATGAAAGAGTGAGAGCAGATATTTTCAGTGCATTTGGTTTAACTCATTATCACAGCCCCAAGAAATAAAGACTGACAACAAAAAGAAGAAAGTTGCAATAAAAGTTTACCAAGAAAAATACCAAGATGCTTTAAGACATTGTCCAAAGCAAACATGGGTATTAATTGCTGTGCAAGGTTCAGTTTCATGTTTTCAGTCCTCTGCTGTAAACTCGTTGAAATGAGGTTGGAAAAATGAAACTCATTTATGTTTTAATTTACATATTCCAGAATACCGCAAGGTGGTAAGCCAAACAGAGCCATGCTGAAATCAAATATGTTAGTGTGCAGACCTTAAGGCAATTTTCATAGCTACAGCTGAGTCACTAAGGCAGCTGGGCCACTCAGTGAAATTAAACATAGTAAATTAAAAGCACATGTAATTGGCTCTCTGTATTTATTGTGCTCTCCCTTTTCAATGCATCTGAATATGCTCAGGATTGATTTCATAAAATCTCTTTTTGGCAGAATTCCTCTGTTCTCTTTCTTCTACTTTCCTGTAAAAAGGATCTTAGTAAACATCAAAAAACAGATTTCAACGAGTATTAAATGAGGTATATATGCAAAATGGTTCTTCAGGGTCTCAGCTCCCTGTGTTATTTGTTTGCTTTTCTCCACAGGGGTCTTGGAGGATAACGAACTGATCATTATCACCTAAACTGAGTCTCTGTATTCCTTTCTATACATTTGAGGCAATAATCTTTTTTTTTTTTTTTTTACTGCCTCAGTAGAAGTTGGTAACGAAAACAAATATGTAGAAATGAAGGTTATCTTTCCCGTACCTAGACATTTCTTTGACTTTAATAACCTGCCAAAATCTGTCATCAGTGCCATAATTACAATAGCGAGTTAGAAGTGCTCCTCTTCCATTTACTTCCATCTGACACATCCGTTACAGGTATAATCAGTGCTCCCTTGCACTGCTCAATTATTTCGTAAGTGGCAAGGTAAATCTTAAGTTAACTGAATGTTGATGCCACAAGAGCCCGGGAAAAAAAAAGTACTGTTTTTCACCATTAGGACCTTCACAATTGTGGGTGATCAAATTCAACTACGGCCAACCTGCTACCCCAGGAAGGGCTAAGCCACCATGCTCCTCTCCTTCCCCCTTTTCTTGGTCAGCACAAACCATTCAGCAGCAAACACAGATACAAACTAAAAAGTCCCCAAAATGATCAGCTCCAGAGATGCCACCCCAGTACTTGTGCTGTCCTGGCAGTGCTCAGTCTGTTTGAAAGATGGGGCAACCAAGAGACGGGCCATGCAGCATTAGTGCTACCATGACACATTCACCTCAGGGAGGGAAGCTCCTTTTTGGATTTGAGTCTGTAAGGAGCTGTTTTGAACTGCAGCAGACACCAATAGGCTTGTGTGCAGGGGGGTGGTGTGAGGTCCTTCCCAGCAACTTGGCTAGCTCCTCACTTAGTTATTTGTAATTTATACAGAAAGAGATAGTGAAGGGAAAGTACTCAGGCTCTAAGAGCATTTCATATGTCACACTGAGCATGTCTCTGAAAGTAGACACAGCTCTAACAGGGTGGCGTAAATACTGACTTAAGACAAACCTAAAAAAAACTCGGCAAAAATAAAAAAATAAACAGACAGCCAAATATCCTCCTGCTTTTCTTCTTTTCCTTTCTCCTGCCACGTTCTGTTTCTTTTTTAAGTAGAAAAGGTGAAAGGGGAAACTTTAAAAATGACTGAGAATACATGGAGAAATGTAGAAAGGGCTCCAGCAGAAAAAAAAGTAACATGTAACCATATCAGGAACACAGGACTTCAAAGTAAGGTACAGTTGCTGAATCAATTATATTGCCGACTTTAATTCTCATAGTTCATAATTTCCAAGAGATTTAGCAATCTTTCTGGCATTTTGAAACATAATGACTCAATGTTACATTTCCAATGCTGCCCTCAGGGCCATTGCACAGGAGGCAAAATGCTCCCTGGGCATCCCTGGCTGACTGTCAGAACGCGGTCCTGCACGGCTGTGCCCCGCCGTGTTTCTCTTCCAAGGATAACCCTGTAGCTTCAGGCTCCTGAGCTGTCAGAGAGACCGACACCTTGAATTATCAACGAATTCTCTCTCTCCCTTCCCCAACCCCCTCCGTTCTTCAAGAGCTGCTCAGTTGACCTGACAGGATATTTCTCTTATTCCTAAGGGAAAAGGATCTGGTCTATTTTCATATGAACCTGCCAGCCTCGATTCATCTGCTTACTACAGTGCAAGTAATTTGGTCATTTGCTTCAAAGAAGGACATAAAGCCAATTTAACTAAATCAACACATTTCCCCAGAGCAGCACAACAGAGATATAGAGGAAAAGCCTTCTCCCCTTCACTGCCCTTCTCCGGCAGCAGGGTTTGCTGGAGACAGGGGGAAGACATGCGTAGTTTTGGGGCTGGGGCTAGAGCTGTGTGAACACTTTTCCAACTCACTTGATCCTGAGCTGGGCCAAAGTGCTCAAGTCTTCCCTTCACAAACGAGACCATGTCTAGACCTGAAGAGGACAGTTCCAGTCTGCTAGCAGATTAAAGTTATTTCAAAGCTACTGAATATAGCTACCTCTTGTAAACCGGCTGTTACCACCTGTTGAAGTTAACACATGAAAGGCGACTGCTTTTACATGTGGAGAATTGTGGGAAAGGCTGGAGGAAGATTCTTTTCAGCCGTGCTGCAGCACTAGAAACCTCTGAGGTCTGTCTAGCCAAAAGGCAAGGCAAGTCAAGGAGAGTGACAAGAAAGAATTTCCTTGTCAACCTAGCAGAATAATGAAAGTATCTGGGTACGTAACCTTAGTGAGGACTGTTGCAGATTTTCTGAGCTGTGTTATTCCCAGAGTATGCCCTCAATACAACGACTGTAATTTATAATTCTGAACATGAGCAAAAAAAGATCAGGTACATTTATTATGGAGTTGTCTACTACCACTAGAGATGTCTTATTAGTGTTCTTATGATCTCTCCCACACCTCAACCCCACGCATGGATTTATAACCGATTCAGTGAAGGCTGAATCAAAACTGAAATAAAATGGGAGTTTTCTTTACTGGGAACTAAGCATACGCTAAACTTACCAATATCAGTTCCAGCTCCTCCCTTTATTTTAATTCTGGTCATATGTGCTTTTCCCAAGACCTGACCAGGTTGGAATGGAAATTTTTCCTAGCTGGAAAAATTCTGATGAAATCTTTTCCTTTTTCTTTTTTTTTTTCAGTTTTCTGCCATCTTGCCTGCCTCGTTTGGGCGCAACCTGCAAAAAGTCCTGTCTGCACGGATTACAGACTTGTATTTCAGCCATGGTACTTTATTATATTTACTTTCAAATATTTTGGGAAGGAATAGTAGGGAAATGGAGCGAATCGTGGGGAACAGAGGTCTGGTGAAAGATGGACTGCTTTCGGGACATAAGGAGAATATTTAACGGAAAATCTTACATTAGAAAAACTTTATTTCAGTCTATGCATATACTATGCACTACCCAGTCAGTAAATTTCAAGAAAATTATTCTGGCAAGAAAAGTCATGCCTTTGAAAGCTGAACAGTTTTTAATAAGCATACATCTGGTGCAATAAAAAAGAAAAGAATGGGGTTAGCTGACAGGGACAGAATAGAATGGATATTTGGAAGGAGCAAAGAAGAATGGTTTGGGGACAGGGATGTCACAGTGTTATTGCTGTTGCGACAAGAGAGAAGTGAGCAATGTGTGATCTTACAAGGATTTCCTGTCCATTCTAACTTCAATGGCAACTTTTTTTTCTTTATACAGACACTCTCAGCATGTGCCTACTAAATGAATATGCCTGAAATCAGGAGATGATGCTGTAGAAGCTATTTCAGGATAAGTTATCAAATAATCATACTAAAAAAGTCAAAAAGTCATGGAAATTACTTTTTTAAAATACTACAAAATACTACACCACTGCATGAAAAATAACATTTTCCCACTCGGTGCTGAGGACTGGCCTGTGAACTGCAATAATAAGGGATAATTTTAAACATGCCCTTTGTAAGCCCAATTTAGTTTCACAGTCCCTCCGTAAGTTTTCTAATCTGATTTGGTTTTTCATATGGACACAGTTTTTGTTGAGATCCCACTAGCCTTTCAGAAGTTGATATTTAAGGATCATGTCCTCCAAGCTAAAAAAACGGTCCATCCCATCAACTAGGAAATCAAGCAAAGGTGGCAGGAGGCCTGCATGGATGAGCAAGGTGCTCTTGACTGGACTTGGCATAAAAAGGAAGGGTACAAGACGTGGAAGCAGCAGCAGGTGGCCCAGGAGGAGTATAGAGCTGCTGTCCCATCTTGCAAGGATGGGGTTAGGAAAGTCAAGGCTGACCTAGAGTTGCTGCAGGGAGCAGGGGATGTGAAGGAAAACAAGAAAGGCTTCCACAAATACATAAACAGTAAAAAGGAAGACGAGGGAAAACATGGGCCCGCTGCTGAATGTGGCAGGGGAGCTGGTGATAAGGACTCAGTCTTTATCAGTAAAAATCACCTTCAGGAACCCTAGGCCCCAAAGACCACAGGGAAGTCTTGAGCAAAGAAGACTTAGCCTTCTAGAGCACTTATAAAACCTGGACATACATAAGTCCATGGGGCCTGATGGGATGCACACGTGGTTGCTGAGGGAGCTGTCTGATTTCATTGCAAGGCCACTCTGGATAATCTTTAAATAATCATGGTGGCTGGTATAGGTGCCTGAGGACTGGAAGAAAGCAAATATCACTCCTAGCTTCAAAAAGGGCAAGAAGAAAGACCCAGGGAACTACAGGCTGGTCAGCCTCACCTTGATCCCTGGAGACCATTTCCAGGTAGGGTAATGTGACTGCGAGTAGTCAGCAGGGATTTACAAGGAGGAAATTATTCTTAATGAAATAGCCTTTACAATGAGGTGACCAGCTTGGTGGATGAGGGGAGACCAGTGGATATTGTTTACCTTGACTTTAGTAAGATTTTTGACAGAGTCCCATAACACTCTCATAGACAACATGACAAACTATGGGTTAGACAAATAGACAGTGAGCTGGATTGAAAACTGGCTGAACATCTGGGCCTAGAGGGTGGTGATCAGTGCACAAAGTCCAGTCTGTGGTATACTAGTGGTGTACCTCAGGGGTTAATACTGGGATCAACACTGTTTAATATATTCATTAATGACCTGGACAATGGGATTGAGTGTACTCTCAGCAAGTTTGCAGGTGATACAAAACCAGGAGGAATAGTTAATATGCCATTGTTATCATTCAGAAGGATCTTGACCAGCTGGAGAAATGAACAAAAAAGAACCTCATGAAGTTCAGCAAAGGTAAGTGCAAAGTTCTGCTCATGGGCAGGGATAATCCCAGGCAACAGTACACACTAGGAGCTGACCAGGGCTGGAAAGCAACTTTGCAGAGGAGGACCTCAGGTCCCAGTGGACAACAAGCTGACCATGAACCAGCAATGTGCCCATGCAGTAAAGAAGGTCAACAGCCTTCTGCACTGCATTAGGAAGACCATTGCCAGTAGGAAGAGGGAGGTGATCCTTCCCCTCTACTCAGCACTGGGGAGACATCTCTGGGCCTAGTTCTGGCTTCCCTGGAACAGGGAGATATGGGCACACTAGGGTGAATCCAGTGAAGGGCCAGAAAGATGATTAAGGGACTGGATACATAACAAGAGGCTGAGAGTGTTGGGAGTGTTCAGCCTGGAGGAGAGAAGGCTCATGGGGATCTTAACCATGTGTATAAATACCTGAAGGGGGGAAGTAAAGAAGACAAGAGCTAGACTCTTCTCAGTGGTAACAGGGAGATACGGGCACACTAGGGTGAATCCAGTGAAGGGCCAGAAAGATGATTAAGGGACTGGATACATAACAAGAGGCTGAGAGTGTTGGGAGTGTTCAGCCTGGAGGAGAGAAGGCTCATGGGGATCTTAACCATGTGTATAAATACCTGAAGGGGGGAAGTAAAGAAGACAAGAGCTAGACTCTTCTCAGTGGTGCCCACCAACAGGACAGGAGGCAATGGGCAAAACCAAAAAAACCCAACCAACCAAACCATAAAATTCAATCCAAACACAAGAAAACACTTTTCTTTTGTGTGAGGGTGGTGAAACACCGGAATGGGTTGCCCATGGAGTTTGTGGACTCTTTGTCTTTGGAGATACTCAAAACCTGACTGGACAGGGCCCTGAGCTACCTGCTCTAGGTAACCCTGCTTTGAGCACAGGGCAGTAGACTAGACAATCTCCAGAGGTTCCTTCCAGCATCAACCTCTATGTGATTCTGTGAAATTGCAAGTGTAAGACTCTAATTGTAGAACTGGCAGTTTATACGATTCACATCAGCTCCATCCATCAACTTAGCCACATTCAATATCATTAAATGTCAGCACCACATATACCAACAAAATACAATAAATTGGAGATCTGAGATCATTAATAATGCAAGTCTAGGTTTAGTTATCTCATGTGATAACAAAAATTTGAAATAAACTGTGATAAAAGATATATGAAATTAAGGCAGAGAATACACTTTCCTCAATGAAATGAATAGGAGTTTGGCTTTTCATTTTAACAAGGACAAGATGTGTACAGTGACAGTGAATCATGTTAGACCCTCAGAATCTTCATGGAACATGCAAAGGTGCAGCTTCAGTATACAGTAGCAGCCTTTGTGTGAATTTTATGTCTTGGCTTGCTGAAATTGAAATGTTAATGTCATTTGGGGTTTATTTTGATTTTTTTTTTTTCTTTTAAATTTATAGGGATAATTGCTTTAGCAGCAGTAGCTCTAATTGTAGCAATTAGCAATGTCACTTTTTTCCTCTTTAAAAAAAATTCCATCTGAGATTGTGGAAAGAAATTATAAAAGAAATGAGATTAAAGGTACTGAAGACTTCCCATGATGGCATATTTCATTTATACTCTCACTAAATAAAGAGACAGCAGGATGATTTTCATTTTTGAGCTTAACATGCAGTTTTGAGAAGAAAAAAACCATGACCACATGAAGGAATAGTACAAAAATTCTGTCTAGCCTAGAATATCATCTGTTCTTCACCTGAATGAAATCTTAGTTTTCCATTTCATAATTCCCTTTGTCCTGATGTGCTTACCCAGAGGCAGGTGAGTGACAAAAAAAGCCAATATATACATAACTAAACGAACTCCTGACATCTATGCTACATTTTGTGTCCTTTCTATTCTTGCGCCCTTACTCTGTATTGGTAAAGCTAATCATTCATCGCAGTGCTTGTGTAACTGGGAAAAGAAAAAGAAACTTGAAGTAATTTACATTTCCAAAGAGTTTCCTGAAGTTTTTCTAGAAATATGTTGTACACTCAGCCTCTCCCAATTTTGCAAGCTAAACTACCGCATCAACAGCTTCATCCTCGTGGGAGGCAGATAATGACAGAGGAGCTCGGTAGCTCCTCCTATTGTCTCATACTCTATCTTCATAAAGCAAACACTAGTATTGCCCAGTAAGGCCAAGCTGGATAGAGATGCTCCACTTCTGCTACCCAAGTGAAATGCCATGGGCAGACAATAAACCACTCACAGAAGCACATCGTTGGTCAGAGATGGAGCATTATGGCACGGGCGTTAGCTTTTTGTATTGCTTTTTATCATCGGTCTCTACTCAGCAAATGGGTATCACAGTGTCCTCAAAATCATGGCTGTTGCTTTTGACTCTTTCTTGCAAATCCATCGCAAAATCCTCTCAATCAATTACAGGAGCATTTTACACAGATTCCGGGCATGCAACTGAAATTAAGGCATGCCAGCTGTATCAGCCAAACTGAAAGAGGAAAACATTTTTAAAGGAAGGATAAAGAGACAAGGCATTTGAGTGGCTTTTAGATGAATAGCTATGGTAATCCTAGTACTGTTCAAGGATTCTGTTTCAGGTACCATTAATATACTAAGCAGCTGCATATTTAAGCCACTTTTAAAGCATTCTGCCAACCGTACAGGTTGCACCTCTCTAGCAGCCTAAGTGCAATTTCTTCTTTTCAGCCAGCATGTAGCATATTTAATAGTCTATTGTATATCCTGAGGTAGTCCAAAGTGATATACAGCAGTTATTTTATGAAACACTGATTTGCATCTCAGTATCATTTCCTGGCACATCATATCACATATTAACAGAAGATGGCCACTGACCGCATGCCTTTTGAGACGAATATTTCTATAAGAGGAAAAAAGGCAGAAATATGTATCTGCTTGAGTTTACATCGTGAACAAAAGGCTTTACTGCACTAGAATATAGAGACTTTCACTATATTCCAAATTTTTCCCTTTATGCTCCAGCAAGCAGGACATGCAAAGTGAATTTAACTCTGGGTGGTTGCTCAGATACTCTTGTGACAGCACTTTGCAGAGAAAAGAAGGGAAGGGTAAAAGAGTGAGGTCTCGCTGTTACATGTAGAATATAAATATTTTCCTTGCAATAAGGCAGAAAGTCAGTGATTGGAGGCCAAATCATTGTCTGGAGAAAAGACAAAAGGAGGAGGGAAAGAAGAAAGGAAATCAAAGCAATGGGAAAGAGGAAGTTGGCATATACTTGACAGAACTGTTGATCGGGAAAAAGACAGAACAAATCAAATATGTACCTTCAAAAACAAGCATACACAAAAAGGTTAAGAGAAGTTTGAATATGTATCAGTTAGGATCTTTGGATGTTTTGAGTTTTGATCTCCCTTTACAGAAGGCCTATTATCATCCAGCTTTCCAGCTAGAAGTGTGAATGTAGATTAAATCCAGTGATAAACTACAACCTCGAAAAACTTGTGTAGAAATTGAATTTTGGCTGTGAAACGAATACAGGATCAGGCTCCATTTCAGTTAGAATTTATTCTTAACCATCTGTTCCACATCTTGAATTAATGTTAGAGCCTTCCCTTGAGTGATTTGGGAGTCTTAAATAATTCTGCTTCAAGAAAACAGCCAGAACAACAAACAGGTGGGATTGGCCCTGATCAACATGAGTGATGTCCAAAGGCATTGCTCTGGGTAGCAGCAGCAGGAACATCTGACAATGTCTCTTCTCCAAGCACACTGCAGATTAGGTTGTGTGGATGCCAGCATTGTAAAGAGAAGAAAAACAGGTTATTATTGCCTCCTGACATCACTGCAAATGTACAAAGGCAGGGGGGGTGGGGGTGGGTAGCGGGAAGTTGGGGATAGAGAAACACATTAATTTTAATGTTTTTTTCTAGTAAATGAATTATTATTGTTATAGAGAAAATTCAGCTATCTGACCAAATATCATTTATTCTTTGCAAGTTTTCATTTTAGGATCTTTTCAAAGGGAAATATTTTAAAGAGGATCACTTTCCCTAAAGTAGTGCTCAGGGGAGTGATCCAGCTGCACTAAAACATCTAGCAGCTGTGTTCTGTTTCCTTTAAAGACCATTTTATTGTCGCACATAAAGATTGAAGGGCAAGATACCTAATACATTTGTGCTATCAAAATATTGGTACAAGTTCAGTTTTTCATTCCGTGCCATACATTTTACTTGTAAAAAATCAGGCATTCATTTCTGTGCATAACATCCCCAAGAGAGCTCCTCCAGTCCCCTGCTATGACTTTCCAGATACCCTCCAAGAGGTGTCAGTCATTTGTTCAGCCCTGGCCACCGGATCCTCAATGGAAACCATAGAAGTATAGCCTAGAGCATACCTCAGTTACGAAATTCAGTGTACTGCCAATTTCGGAATAATGTAGAGGTCGCATCCGATCCCCTTGTGGCAGTAACCATGGGTTGTCCCCTCATTAGAGGAATGATGTTGTTTAAGAGAGGACTACGTGGTGACACCTTCCTCGTTCATGGAGGTTTCAGTCTGCGCTAAACTTTGTAAAGTTTCCTAGAGCTTTGAACAATGATGTGAAGATGGACAAATATGGGATAGTTGGTTTCTGTATTTCTTCTGAAGACTGTCATCACGTCGTACTGCTTTTTTAAATATTAGGTGAAAGAATATTGTGAATAACTAGCATCTTGTCCTTTTACATTTAACGAGCAACTGTAGCATCTTTCCTCTGCTCTACTTTATCTTAACAGTGAGTTTGCCTTTGAAAACTTATTCCTTTTATATTCATTTTTCTGAATTATTTCCCTGACTCATCCTTGTCCTCCAGAGAGCATTAAGAACCATCCATGGCTTAATAGTCAGGCCTGTGAATCCCACAGTTCATGTCCTAACTTCAATAGGATTTTAGCTTCTTTGCAGCCTGGGAGTCCTTAAGCTGTTAATGGCCAGAAACTGAGGCTATAGTGGTAATGAGGATGTGCTGGACTTAAGCACCGATTTCGTGTGAATCCACCAATAGCTGGGGCTGATTTGTCTTATTCCTATTTATCTATATTTGTCTATATTGTACATAGTGGATTTTGCTTCTGACACTTCTTAAAAGATGTAATTGGTACTTTATCCTAGCATGTGAATGCAGATGAAACAAGGTATAAAAGCCAGTGCCTTCCTTGCCCTGCCAAGATGTTGCCCTGTGATATGAGGCATCACTCATTCCACATCAGTCAACCTGCAGGAGAATTGCAACTGCCTTTTGCAGAGCAGGGCATGCCAAAAAAAGAGTTTCCCTTTCTCCGGTCCAGAACAGTGTCCCCAGGACCTCAGAAAATCTGACTGGCATTTGCTCGTTGCTAAGCAGGTACATGTTGTAGGACTGATGTGGGATGCTGAGCTGTCCCTCTTCTTTTTCTTTCTCTTTAACTCTGCAGTTGCTTTTAACCTAGCTCTCTTCTTTGCCAGAGATGATTATCTCAAATATTCAAAGTTGCACAAGCTATTTTCCTGAAACTTTCTTCCATTGGATTACATAGGAAAGGCTTGAGAGCTCAGCTGCTGTTCAGGTGAGGAAACATGAGGGTAAACCAGACAGAAAAGCTTTTTATGCACAGGATAATTCCTCGAGATCCTGCATGTGCCCAGTGTTTTATAGGTGAGTCCCAAAATTGTCATTCTCACTGCAGAGTATCTAAGGACACTTAGGAAAGTTTTGGATTCTTGGCATATCTTTCAATTGGTCTAAGCTTTAACATTAGACTGCTTTACCTCACTAGAGCCTCACAGCAGTGAACCAGGTAAGCAAAGAGTATTAATTAAAACTTCCTAGACGTCTTGGCCAAAATTTTGTTTCAATACGAATCTCTTCCAGTAATTTGACTGCTCTCTCTTCCTTATGATTACATATTAAATGAAACCATGACTGTGAAAATAATTAGTTTATCTAGAAATCCTGTGTGGGATCTGTGGCCAGAGCAGCTGCAAAACAACTTAACATTTACTCATCTCACATTGGAATAAATTTTAACAGATTTGTAGAGTTTGTGAATATCATATCATCACAAGAATATCATATCATTGGTGATACATACAAACAGCCTCTGATGTGTACCCAGAAATATATGGTAACTTTTTAATGAGGACTGAATCTGCTAAGATGCTGCATTCAAAAATACAGAATACTTCTCATCCAGTATTTTCTGCTCTTCCTCATGGGACCATTGAATTTGAGTAACACAAACCCTACAGTGCATTGGGGGAACAAGGGTTTAAGCTACTTATACTTCCAAGAAATATACCTGGAAACACCACTGGCAGATATTTGAATCATCACTTTTCTGGCACATTTCTTCTTACACTGAGGAGTTAAAACTAAGGGATGTTTCAGAACTTTTACCATTTTACTTTGGTGTGTATTCAGTGAATTTCATAACCTTGTCTTCATAAACCAATAAATTATTCAGTTCCTTTGCCGTTTAACTGAATCTTTTACACTGAGAAAGAAAAATGCTTTAAAATATAAGAAATGACAGTCTTAAAAAAAAAAGTCACATGAACCCACATCATCTTTTGCATGATTCAAAGACAATACTGCATCTGAACTAAGCCACTTGTCATCCTTTAAGACTAAATATTTAATTACAAAGATTCTCCTGGAATTCTGTATTAATGTTACTCCTCCTTCCCACATTCAAAGTGGTCATTTCAGAGCTATTGAACTATAGAGCACCTCACACTCACCTGCCTGCTTGCTTCAGCAGCAGATGCTGGCTGTGATGCAGTGCTTCATGGCAGCGTAACCTGGAGACTACACCGCTTTATGTCATCAAACATTGTTGGTGACTTGGGAATTTAGGGTATTGTAACAGAATAAAAATGTTTCAGACTTTTCTTAACAAATTGGCAGGGCTAACAAATGTGCATATGATATTTTGGATTAAAAGTTCTTCATGTATTGCGGAGCAGGGCACTTGACTGTCGAAAGCTCTAGAAAGTACTTCTAACATATAGTATGAGGCCTCTGAGAAAACTCTATTATTATGTGTTTACTTCAAAAGTCACATGTGGTGATGAATTCTTTAAGGAAAAGTATTGATAGGCTGCATTCAAAGGGGTTGGCATTTGCTGCCATGCTAACAGACTCCCCCACCAAAAAACGCCTTTAAAAAGTAGACTTTTTTGTTGTTGTTGCAATAATCAAATTATTATTCTTTTAGCACAAATGGTTAGGATGAATGGGTGACATCTCCCTCTTTCAACCAAAATGATTGGAGCAGATTAGCACTTGCCTAGAAACACCATAAAATTTTTTGCTCTCTGTGTAGTTAAAGTAGAAATATTTTCCCTTCAACGAGTTCAAAGACTCACGTTGGTCTTTCACAAACACAAAGCTTTCAAAGCCATGTCTGTAGATTTGACAACTATTATTTATAAAACAACACACAATTTAATCAAAGGAAGATATGCAATCTTTAAGGACTGAGATTAACTACAAATGACTAATTCAATGACAGAAATAAATTTGGTTTTTTGATAATATTCTTCTTTAAGATTCTGATGATGTTTCCTAATTGTAAATATATAGCCAGCAGCTGAGGCATAGCTTTTACATAATTTTGTGTGGGTGGAGTTTTACACCTGACCTTATACTAGTATAAAGAACTCAAACAATGCAAACATACAGTTTTAAAATCATTGTCATCACAATATTGTGATATTATTTTTAAGTGGCACATCTTTTATCTGGGGCTTTTATTTGCTATATTTCATTATTCATTTTTTCCAAAGGTGGCTTTAAAATAGTTTATGTATAATATAGTACATCCTAGTATTTTGAAATGAGATTGGCTCATTAATCAACAGCCCATAATGACTACAAAGGGAAAACACAGGAAGCATCACTTCAGGTCCAGCCGTCCTGTAAACTGAGAGCACACATTGGCAAACACTCTCTTCTTTGTTTCCATTTCCATTCCTCTTAATTTTCATTTTGTTTATAGCACAAGAAAGTCTGCACACAAGGAAAACCAATGTGTGTCACATCTTAAAGAGAAAGAGATCGGTAATCAGGCAACGTATTTCTGGGCAAATATAACAAGCCTGCAGTAGCACCGAAAGGCAGGGGAGCATAAGCCAAATGGCTCAGAAATGTGCTACCTGGAGAGCCTTATGAAAATGACCTTATACACAAAAAGAAGTGCAGCAGTCAGACTTGGCTATGAGGTCAGGAGATCTTATAGACATAAATATGAGATCACCAGCAGCCAATGCAAAAGCTTCATGTGTGTCACACACCTCTATTTCACACTTTACTGTGTTTCCTTACATAGAAAGTAATCAACAATTAACCAACGCGAAGCACTAGAAGTGTGCGAGAGAAAGGACAGCAAACCCCATTTCCACAAAAGACTGTTGTTACGAGGGGAAGCACATGCTAGTGCCACTTTGGTTTTAGGTCCCCAGCTAGTTCTGGTGCTGAGGAAACCAAATCTGGAGTATCCTGTATTCCATATGTAGCTGGTGAGAGTTTGTGTATGAAAATCTTCCGTGAAAATTTACTCTTAAACTTTAAACGTCATAAGCACAGGTCTTCATTGTCTGACCCAGAGCGATTGAAGTTAAGCATTTTCCTTCTAATTTCTACACCTTCAGAGAAATCAGGATCTGTTCTTTGCCAGACAATAGTTTTGGTATTATCATAGCATCGTGGAATCTTTAAGGTTGGAAAAGACCTCTAAGATCATCAAGTCCAACCATTAACCCAACACCACCATGCCCACTAAACCATGTCCCTAAGCGCTTCTTCTACACATATTTTAAATACCTCCAGGGATGGTGACTCTACCACTTCCCTGGGCAGCCTGTTCCAAGGCCTGACCACTCTTTCAGTAAAGAAATTTTTCCCAATCTAAACCTCCCTTGGTGCAACTTGAGGCCATTTCCTCTCGTCCTATCGCTAGTTACTTGGGAGAAGAGAGCAATCCCCACCTCACTTCATGTAGTTGTAGAGCGCGATGAGGTC
>NW_009215053.1:0-227 GCF_000690835.1 Fulmarus glacialis
CGCAGCCCCCGGGCTCCGCTGCAATCCATATCGCGACATACCGATTTGAAATGTCCCCTCTTGCAGGTTCCCCAACTTTGGGCTTGTGCCACCAAGGGCAGCTTGGAGCCATCCCAGGGCTTGGCCCTTCCCACAGCCCCAGGAGCTGCCGGACAACGTTAAACAAGGAAAGAAAATTCCCATTTTTTTTAATTTTTTTTTGAGCAAATTCTGCTAGAAGAGATTCT
>NW_009215053.1:333-8200 GCF_000690835.1 Fulmarus glacialis
AGAGGCGTGGGTGGGAGCCTCTCCCCACCCAGAAGAAAGGGAGGATGCTCTCCCCCCCGAAGGAGGCTTTTCGGAACGTAAAGATGGGGGGCTCGCCCTCGGCGAGGTAAAATGCCACTTGCCCCCCTTCGTAGTCCAGAGCCACCCGCACCCTCCCAGTTTCCCCAGTGATGGGGAAGGTGACGATGGGGAAAGCGAAGGCGCGGTACCGATTCCCGCACCGCCCCATCGCCCAGATCCCCTTCTCCGGCCGAAACTCAAACCAGCCCTTCCTCGGAATGGAGCTTCGGGCCACCCCCAGCGCCCAGGTCCTGCCTCTGGCCACCTCCACCTCCCAGCAGTGTCTCCCTGCGGTGAAGCCCCGGCAGCCCAGCACGCAGCAGGAGGCATCGAATCGCTGGGGGGTGATGGGCAGATCCTGTCCCGCATCCGTCCATCTCACCCCCCGCCGGTCCCGGGACACGAGGAGCTGGGCGTTGGCGGTGTCAGGGTCCAGAGTCACGAATGCTGCCAGGGATGGAGAAGAACGGGGCGTTGGAGGAGGTCATCACCCCCCAAAAAAGCCCCGCTCCGCCTGGGACGAGCCAGGACATCACATCTGCCCACGTCCTGGTCTTGGGAGCAGAGACATCTTCATGTCTTCCTGCTTGGGAAAGCCTTGCCTCATGCTAGAGGACCGGGCAGAGCTCCTTTGTATCTTCAGGAACCCCAAAGCGAGCTCAACCCCTCGTTTCCCAGCCATTTTAAGCACCATTTTAGCTAAAAACAACTTTGCCGGAGCCCTCCCGTGCAGCTGCTCCTCCAAAGAGCCTCACCGTTTCCATCTCCTCCTAGAGACGGTCCTTGCTCTTTCTCCAGTTCAGATGGCAAAATGTCTAGGGGATGAAGAACAAAAGTTGGACATCATGCTCTCCAGCTGGTAATTCTGCTCGCTCTTGCCCCCGTCGTGTTTTTTTCTGGGAAAAGAGGAAAACCAGCAGCAGGCAGAGCTGCCCCCTCCCATAACAGGGGGATAACCCCCCCATCAACCCAGTCATGGTCCACAGTACCTTGAAATCTCCCCAGCGTCTCTCTAAGGACATCATTTTGTCGAGAAATGACACGGAGCCTCCGCTCCAGGTCCAAGAAGGTCTCCATCATCCTCCGAGCGCTGCCCATCTCCCACCTGGACGCAAACCTTTCCCCTTAGATATGGGACTCATCGTGATGGCCGGGACCATCCCTCCTCCCCCTGCACCCTGGGTGACTTGGGGATGGTGGGTGAGCTGGCTGTCCCCAAATGTCCCTCTGTCCCAAGCTCAGAGAGGCCAACCAGCTCTGTACAGGAGGACACTTGGGTCCCTGTTGCCCTGATGGCCAAGAGGACTTCCAGGCTTAGGGTGCTTTCTCTCATGGTGTCCCCACACTGGGGTTCAGGGGCACCTTCTTGTCTCCACACCTCTCCAAGCCTTGCCTGAATTGCCAAAATTTCCATCTCTGTTCCAGAAACCATGGGGATGGTGCCTGTGAGCCTTCCCCCACCACTGAGACATGGGTGGTGGAAGAGCACGTACCTGTCCACAGTGCTTCGGGCATCCTGGAATAGAAAGAGAGAGAAAAAAGCCTCAGCCTCCCATTCCCAAACTGGGGGAAGACTCCAGCCGAGGCGATGCTGTGTGCGGACCCTCTCCCATCTTGCCCAGTAGAGCATCCAACCTGCAGGAATCTGCTCGCAGGTTGCTCAAGTATCTTCTCCATCTCGCAGATCAGGATGTCGAGGAGTGAAATCTCCCCTGACATCTTGGTCTCCTCTTCCTCCTGCCTCCTCATCACCTCTCTGTCCAGTTCTCCCAGCCGGGCCAGGAGGACGAGCTCCTGGTCCTTCAGAAACCGGCGCAGCTGCCGAAATTCGGACACAATCTTCTGCCTCTCGACCTCCGTCTGCGTCTGCAGGACATGGAAGGACAACAGCATGGACCACACCGGTCCAACACCTCTATTTTTTCTGGCAACAGCTACTTACCAAATAGTTCTGGCATCGCCTCTCTCCACTTATTTTCAATTCCAAAATCTCTTCCCTTTGTTTCTTGAGCTTTTCCAGGTCACCATGTATTTGCTCCTGGAAGAATAAAAATGGTTTGGGAGGGTGTCTAGGGGGGAGTGGGGAAGGGATGGGATGCTTGGAAACACTCTCGCCCCACCCCCATTTGGGAAAAAAATTGCAGCATGGAGAAGACACGGGAGGACAAGAGAGGAGCCAGTTTCGTTCTCACACGAAATAAATTGGAAAATACCCGTTGACTGATTTGGGGCGAAGGGTTTAGTCTGAAAATTAATATTTTCACCTTTTTAGCCAAACTAAAAGGGTTGTCTGAGTGGTTTTTTTTTCCCCCCTAGCTCTCCCCAGTTATTTCCATTTATTTTCTTGGTGGAAAAAACAATTAGAGAGAACTTCCAGCTGGCTTAAAGCCTGTGATCCCGAGAAGCTCAAAGAAACTACAACATCCCTTAAGCTGGTCAGAAAAATTTCAGAAAAGGAATAACCCAAGCTTGGTCATGGACCTGACCTTGTCCTCTTGGGCAGATTCCTCTACGCAGGCTGTGGTGGGACCTCTGTGAGCCCTTGATCCATCACGGCTGGAGCAAGATGCTTCTCCACCACCCTTGAAGGCAAACGTCCTCTTGCGCCAGGAGCAGAGATGCTCCTTCTCCTCTCTGCCTCCTGCCAGATGCAAGAGCTTCAGCTTCTCCTCTAAATGCTCCAAATGCAGTTTTGGCTGGAAATTCCCTTTCCTGAGCCGGCTTCGGTGGCTGACTGCCTCGGCATCTCCAAGCCTTCCTCGCTCCGGCCGGGATTGGGCTGTGCCGACTCCGCAGCCGGTGGGGTCACAGCCCAGGCGCCCAGGATGCGGCCGATGCTGCAGGACGGTGTGGTGGGCGCTTTCTTCTCCTCCTTCCCTTGCTCTAGATGAACCGGAGGCCATGGCAGCAGCTTCTCCAGCCTCTCTTGTTCCTCATCCCCTTGCTGCCTGCAGCGGAGTGAACATACAAAAGGTCTCAGCATGGGTGGAGGAAGGAGGAGCAGCAGAGAGAAGCTCTAATCTCTTTTAGATGTTAATTTTAGGAGGGGATGAATTGTCCTCTAGCAAGGCATGGACTTGAACGTCCATCTCTCGGGCATCGAGGTTTGTCTCGCCTATGTGCACGTCTGCGCCATGGGCGTTGACATCTCAGGTTGGCGTCTCTACTCCCGGGATGGCCAAAGAAGAAGGAACCAACCTTCCCACCTGGTGGGAACGGGCATGTTGTCCCCAAAGCTCAGGCTCTAACCTGCTCCCTCCACGACCTGCTGTCCCCCCACGTCCGCTTCCCACCCTTCGGAGCACGGACCGAAGCCTTAGGGTGCAGTTGCCAATGCAGAAACCTTCCAACGGTGGAAGAAACCGTGCTGGAAAGCGGCTTTTGTGTCTTCTTGCTGCTTTCCTTTTATTGGGAACCGATTTTAATCGATGGCTGCAGCAGATGCAGAACCTGAAAGCGTGCCCAAAGCAGGATTAGCAACACGACCCCCCCCCCTTGACAGCTTGCACCGCACGGACGGACCACCCAAATTTAACAACCCTTCGTCTTTACACTTGGAAAAAACATCTCGGCAGTGCCAGGGTGGCCGGGACGTTGCCGGTTCCCTCTGCCGGGACGTCCCCGACCGTCCCCAGAGAGACACTTACCCGTTAGGCAGCAGCACAAGGTCTTTGCAGATAATTTTTTTTTTTAAGCGTGGGGTGATTTAGTCCACAGGGCTCCAGCCACCCCGGGGCTGTTCGAGCCGAGAGTCGGATGACATGGAGGACAGAGGGAAAATATCATCCCTATTTAAGGCAACACGGAGAGGAACGCGCTGCCTGGTGTCTCCCTGCCAGGGACAGGCTCACTCTGCAGATCGGTGTCCCCAGCTTGGATTTTTAATCCAAGATAAAGCTTGGATTGAAAAAATACTTCTTCATTTTCAGCTATAGGATAAAATATCTTTGGCTATCGGGCAAGATGGGGCAACCTGCCACCGTGCAACGCAGGGACCATCCAAGCACAGCCACCTCCTGGGGGGTCACCACCCGCCCTGGCCAAAAAATAAGCACAGTGGTCATCCAACGGCTTTAAATAAAGAGCTGGGCAGCTTTTTCACCCTGTGTCCAGCCTCTTTCATGGGTTACAGCAGCACAGGGCTGCCTTCCCGATTGCAATTTTTAATTTTAGCAAAACTAGCTTTATAAACGCGTGCTTCGAAGTCGCTGGTGGCCATCTCCAGCATGGAGGAAGGGCAGTTTCTCCTCTGGGGTGTTTCTCACATTGATAGTTACTTAGAAAAGAGGATTTTTAAAAAAAATTGTTATGTTATCATATATTTCCCCCCCAATTTCTGTCTGCTGACAGAAGGAATGGTATTTTGAGCTGCTACAGCAAGCATGCTTTCTTAGCTAATATATTACCATCTTGAAGCCCTCAGACACGAACCGTCTGTCCCTCCCCTCCCTCTTTCCCCTGCTTGGGTCTTCTCCTGCCTACCCCGCGCCAGTGCCACCACAAATGTGGGTTGCGAGGGCAATAATGAAGGTTTCTGGCCCAATGAACTGCAGGAAGAAAAACCCCAAACCACAGGGCTGAGACCCTGAGGTGCTCTGGCCGTTGCTCATGGGTGGGAGATGACAGCATCACACAGTGGGATCTACCTCAAATATCCCCCGTTTTTAGGAAGGTAAAGTGAGGCAAGATGCTGCAAGGAGAGATCATACAGGCATCATCTGAGAGGGCCAGGAGGGCTCCACGTTGAACCAGCTGGAAAAAGAAATCAAATTCTCTGGAGAGTCTCAAGTGATTTATTGTCAGATGGGAACTACCAGTTGGTCATCCCATGGTGGGGCAAAAAGACAAGATTTAAGGCTTTACAGGTGGCTAAGAACAAGCAGGGATTAAAGAGGAATTCATGGGTGCCATTAAAGTGCAGTGAGATGTCGTGAAAGGTGAAGACCGTGGTGTCCATCCCCTCTAGTGGCTTCAGTGATGTCCCTCATCACCCACCTTCGAGTATGGCTGGCCCCATGCTGATCTCAAGCACTGGCTTGACCCCCTCCGTGAATCTAGTTTTAGAGCTCCCAGTACCTCACTGGAAGCTTTATGGCAACGTGATGCAGAGCTCCATGCTGGTGTGAGCCTCGTCAAACCTTTAATCCATATGGTCTGGATGTTTGGCAGCCCAATTTTCACCTGAGGGCATCATGCCAGCTTGGTCTTGAATCCAGGCTTCTCTCTTCTCCCAAAGGCTGAGCTAAATTCATGGACTCTGGCTAACCCTGCTGGAGTAAGATCATCTGCCCAGGCCAGATTTGAGTCAAATTTAGTCCTGCCAGAGGACATGGTCGCATCCAGCTCTGGTATAAAGGATTACGGGAGCAATGCCTTCACCAGCAGCACGGTGGCTGGAGCATTTGGGGAGGAAACCTGTGGAGATGTTGGTGCACGAAGCTGACGGCATTGACCAGGCGCCTGGGAGCTCTGCGGACGGTCATGGAGGGTTTGCCACATCCTTTCTCTGGCCAAGGGCAAAGGGCCTGAACTGGTATGCGGGTTGGAGAAAGGAGAGTTGTTTAATCTCTGCCAAGTGTAGACTCCTTCAACAGTTGATGAAGAGAGTCCTTCAACAGTTGATGAAGAGAGTCCTTCAACAGTTGATGAAGAGAGATAGGCACACGGAAAGCACGATTTGCCTGACCTATTTTGATATCTAAGTCTGGATGAGATGAGTTGCCCACCAGAAGTGCTTATTTCCCTCCGCCTACTATAAAAGTGGCTCAAATGGTTGAAATCTACACGTCAACCACCAACTGATGAGAAGAAAATGCTGGTGGGAGCCTGGACTCCCACTTGGGTGACGCAAGCGCCCACCTCTTTCCATCAGCCGAAGGAGGAGCCTACGTCTCTCTGCAGGTCATTTGATGTTCCTGTACGCTGGAACTGCAACTATGAGACATTGGGCCAAGGGCTGAGGCCGGGCAGACCTTCTGCCACCTTACGTTGAGGACATGCAGGACGGGCTGCCTTTCCTTTGCACGATGACGGTTGGAGCACCCAATCGGGAACGGGGGAGAATGAGGCTTGACGCTGCTCTTCCCGAGAGCATTTCTATCCTGGTCTCTATCCTGCTGCTCTTAACCACCTGGCTGTTGGTGTCTGGATGGATTAAGGTGCTTCCACCACTCCTCCTGCCCCTCAAGCCACCCGCTCACCGCCAGCGCTGAGCTCTCCAGGCGAGGAGGAATGCAAGGGTCACCGGACCAGAGAGAGCGAGCCCAGCTCTACCCAGAACCACGGCCGGATCCGCTCCCCGGCGAAGGAAGCCGGAGGAAAAGTGAAGATCGGTACTTTGTTCTCGACGTCAAAAAACGCCACCTCTCCCCATTCGTAGTCTAGAGAGATCCGGATCTTTTTGGGGACCCGCGGCAGGTTAAGAAGGGTTGGAGGGGAGGTGAGGGCGCGGTTCTTAAACCCCCATTGCTGCACCGCCCAGATCCCTTCCTCGGGATTAAAGCTGATGGGTCCCTTCCTCTGCAGAGACTCTTTGCTGACCCCAACGGCGCAGTACTGTCCCTCTGCTAGATCCACCACCCAGTAGTGTCTCCCGGAGGTGAAGGCTTCGCAACCCAGCACGCAAGGATCGGCGTCAAACCGCTCGGGGCTGTCGGGAGACTCCTGCAGCATGTATTCCCATCTCACGCTCTTCTGATCCTTGGAGAGGACGAGGCGGGGGTGGGCTGTCTCCGGGTCCAGCGTCACGTTTGCTGTGGAAGAGATTAAAAAAACGAGGGCGAGAAAGAGAATTAAAACTTATTTAACCTGCCTTTCGCCCAGGGACCGGTGTCTTCTTGGTGTTTTGTCCTTCTGTAGTTCAAGGCTCGATAACTTGACGCGCAACATCATATACGCGACACCATTCAGCGAATCAGAGTACCAAATTACTTACCCTTTTTTTTTTTTTCCCTTCATCTTTCTCTAAATTACTTACCCATTTTTTCTTCCTCTTTCCTTAAACATGCACAAAAAAAAAAAAAATTATTAACAGTGATGTAAACTTAACTCCAAAAGCCAAAGGGGTATTTGTAGAAGGGGAAAAAACACACTTACTGTGCTCTTCAATGCATTTTCCTTAAAGGAAAAGAAAAAATAGTTTTAATGAGAGTTTTTTTTATTCCAAAGATGCCTCCAGTTCATACTAATTTTTTACTTCCTTCCTTTCTCCGAAACAGTGCTTTTTTTCCTTTTTTCCCCTAACCCGTTGTAAAATAAGACCTCACTGAGACTTGTGTCTCTAACGTGACTTGTCATTTAGATTAAACCTCAGGAAAAAATACAGGTGCTTTAAACTAACAGGCAGAAGTCACCGCACAGAAAAAAAAGCTGTAATAGGTCGTATGAATTTCCACCAGAATTAGAGGGCATCGCCTGTACAGTTTGCAGAAGGAGGACGGCGCGTGGTTGCTCTGGGAAGTCACGACCAGTATTTTCACCTTTTGTGGGTGATCTCCGCGATGCTGAAGTCCACGGAGGTGACAAAGACAAAAATCTCACAGCTCACCTATTCCAAAATGCCCCCAAAACCTCACACATGCTTTGCTGCTCCAGAAGGCGAGGAAAAGGACACTCACGCATTTTTGCTTTGTATTCCTCTGAAAAGAGAAACGATAGGAATGGTTATTGCACATTTCTCTTCTTTTTTTGTGTTATGACTTCCTAAGACTTTCTTGGCTCCCAAAGCAAAAATATATTTCTGTGCCTAGCAATTATTATTGTTTGCCTTGATTATTATATTATAGTGATATTAATAACAGATAAATAT